>NW_006922992.1:71190-72786 GCF_000298275.1 Orycteropus afer afer | reverse complement strand
TGCAATGAACAAGTCGTTGGTCTTGCAAAATTCTACCATATGAGTTCCAGCATTATTTCTGTCACCAAGGCCAAATTTTCCAACTACCGGTGATTCTTCTATTATAGTCTTCTGAAATTCGATTTCCATCTGTGAAAGATCATAGGGACTGGTGGTTTCATTCAGTTGAGCATGGGGTCACCATGTGTCAGGGGCCAACTTGACAGCAGCTAATGACAACAATATGGATTTCTCACATCATTAATTATTTATTAAATGCCTATTGTATTGTTAAGCAAAAGTGTAGCACATGAATATATTCTTACTGTAAAACTCCAAACAATACAAATAAAGTGAAAGCGATTAATTCTTTATTGATTTGCTTATGGATCTCCCTCTATCACTGGTTTATAAGGTTAAGTGCCTGAGGAAACAGTATCTTATTCTTTTCTCATTCCCAAGACTAAGCACAGTTCTTGACATTTAATAGGGTCTGATTTGAGAGAGTAAATGAGAAAAAGATTTAAAAAATTGAAATTGGGGCCAGAGACAGGATGGCATCATGCTAACACATTCCACCAATCCCTCTACAATGACATCCTGAAATCTGAGTGAAACAGATACAAATAATGATCCTGGAATTCAGAGCATCAAATGAGAAGATAAAGAATTACACTAAGTGGTGACTGGAAAGAGAAACGGAGCAAGATTAGTGTCTGGGGAGAGAGAACAGACCAGACCATCTGAAGCAGGGACATCTTGAGTAGAGACGTAGATGATGGTGAGGTGGTAAAATAAAAATTTAACAGAATAGAATCTACTTAGTGACGACACACAGTGAAGATAGATTGGGAGAATGCAAGGTGAGCAATAGATGTGCGGGAGGTAGGAAAGAAACGTGCAAGGAATTGGGTCAGAGTTACAAGTGGCATGGATAGCCACGGAGAGAGGAGAGAGTGAGAAAGGGAATCTACTCACCAGCAGCTAAAACCAGGTCTGGGCTGCCAAAGAGCCTGAGTTGAGGCAGTTGAAGAAACTGGGCTCAGGATAGTATCTTGCTCAAAAGAATCTGGGCAGGAGTGGGACAAATGGCTGTGTGAACCCAGAAGGGTGACACACCCAGGCCAGGGAATCCAGATAGGAAGGAAACACTCTCTGATCTGACAATCACACACCTTCCCTGCACACAGGGGTCAATACTCTTTCTGCAGCCAGAGGCTCAGTGAATAGGAAGCCCTGCCCTCACTAATTGACTCCTGGACACCTCCACCCCTAACAGCCTCAGACAGGGACTGAAACTCGCCCACTGGGTGCCTAAAAGATTGAGAGAAATTTTTTATACTTAAACAAGAGGCACAACGCTGTGGCCTCTTCTCTCAGAGGGGTCACTCACACCAGGTCCCTCCCATCTCTGTGAACTAAAAAGCTTGTGATGGGGTAAAGAGAACATCAAGGTGGGGCATCAGAGCATCACTGGAGTCTAGCCAGGGGCTGCACCTGCCCAGAAGTGTGCCAGACCCATGCCAGTGAATCAAGACTGGGAGCCATACTCTCCGCTTCAAAAAAGAAAGCTTCCTTGAGAATGGGGGCCACACTTCTACCCCCCATGCCCCCCCC
>NW_006922992.1:68632-70004 GCF_000298275.1 Orycteropus afer afer | reverse complement strand
AAATCTTTTTCTCATTTACTCTCTCAAATCAGACATATATATATATATATATATATATATATATATATAGTTGGGCAATCTTGAGCAATCTACTTCTGTGGTGATACCGCCTCAGAAACCCAAGGAGGGGTCACTATGAGTTGGGTCCGACTCGACGGCACATAATGACAACAACATATATATATGTATATGTATACATAGGGAGCTCTGGTAGTATAGTGCCTAAGGCATTTGACTGCTAACCAGAAAGCTGGTGGTTCAAACCTACCAGCCACTCCTAAGAAGGAAGATGGGGCAATCTACTTCCGTAGTGATATTGCCTCAGAAACCCAAGGAGGGGTCGCTATGAGTCAGGTCCGACTCGATGGCACATAACAACAACAACAATGTGTGTGTGTGTGTGTATACACACACACACTTATTGTTATTACTTTGCCAGGAGATTTGGAAGACAGCTACTTGGCCAACTGACTGGAAGAGATCCATATTCATACCCATTCCATACAAAGGTGATCCCACAGAACATGGAAATTATTGAACAATATCATTAATATCACTCACAAGTAAAACCTTATTGAAGATAATTAAAAAATGGTTGCAGCAGTATATAGACAGAGAACTTCCAGAAATGCAAGCAGGATTCAGAAGAGGACATGGAATGAGGAATATCATTGCTGAGTCAGATGGATCTTGGCTGAAAGCAAAGAATCCCAGACAGATGTTTGTTTGTGTTTTATTGACTTTTATTGACTATGCAAAAGCATTCGATTGTGTGGATCATAACAAATTATGGATAACATTGAGAAGAATGGGAATTCCAGAACACTTAATTGTACTCGTGAGGAACCTGTACATAGACCAGGAGGCTGTCATTCAAACAGAACAAGGGGACACTTCCTGGTTTACAATCAAGAAGGGAGTGTGTCAGGGTTGTATCTTTTCACAACACTTATTCAATTCGTATGCTGAGTAAATAATCTGAGACACTGGACTATATGAAGAAGAACGTGAAGAACATCAGGATTGGAAGGGGAGTCATTAACACCCTATGACACTGGTGACACATGCTTGCTGAAAGTGAGAACGTCTTGAAGCACTTACTGATGAAGACAGAGGAACACAGTCTGCAGTATGGATTAGAGCTCAATATAAAGAAAACAAAAATCCTCACAACTGGACCAATAAGCAGCATCATGACAAATGGAAAAAAGACTGAAGTTTTCAAAAACTTCATATTATTTGGTTTTACAATCAACACCAAAGGAAGCAGCAGTCAAGATATCACATGACATATATCACTGGGCAAATTGGCTGCAAAAAACCTCTTTCAAGTGCTGAAGAGCAAAAATGTCTCCTTGAGGACTAAGGTGCG
>NW_006922992.1:67397-68327 GCF_000298275.1 Orycteropus afer afer | reverse complement strand
TGTGGTGTTGGTGAAGAATGGTGAAAATACCATGGACTGCTGTAATAGTTGGAGCTGTGTGTCAACTTGGCTGGACCACAATTCTGTGTGGTTTAAGCTGTTGTGATGTGGTTATTCCCATGATGGGATCAGATGATTATGTTTTGAGTGGTCAATCTGTTGAAAGGGAGTTTCCCCAGGGGTGTGGCCTGCTTCCAGTAAATCTATGGACATCTGGGAAAAGAGGCATTCTTCTGTGGATCGGGATTCTGTTGTGCTGCCTACAATTGTCTGTGAGTGAACAATCCACTATTCGGCCTGGAGATCTTGGATTCATCATTCATTGGAGTCAACAGCCGGTGTACTCTCTGCCAGCCTTGAGCTCCTCAGCCCCTGTGGCTGCAAGAGTCAGGAAAAGCCTCCAGCTTGACGTGGAAAACCCTCCAGCTTGACGTGGAAAAGCCTCCAACCTGACATTTGGACTTGCCAGCTTCTATAAGTGTGTGAACCATTTTCCTAAGATAAATTTCTCTATATACATACATATATATAAACTTTACTGGTTTTGTTTCTCTAAAGAACCCAGTCTGATACAACTGTTAAAAGAACTAACAAATCTGTCCTGGAAGAACTGCAGCCGGAATGCTCCTTGGAAGCAAGAATGGCCAGACTTCATCTACTTTGGTCATGTTGTCAGAAGGGACCATTCCCTGGAGAAGGATATCATGCTTGGTAAAGTGGATGGTCAACAAAAGAGGGGAAGGCCCTCAACAAGATGGATTGACACAGTGTCTACAATGATGGGTTCGGGTATAGCAAGGATCGTGGTGCTGGCACATGACCAAGCAGTGTTTTGTTCTGCTATACATAGAGTCACTATGAGTCAGAGATGACTCCACAGCACCTAACAACAACAATGTGCGTGTGTATACAAACACACATATATAAATC
>NW_006922992.1:63705-66666 GCF_000298275.1 Orycteropus afer afer | reverse complement strand
TCTAGGATATATACCTAGTAATGGGATTGCTGGGTCAAATGATATCTCCAATTCCAGCTTTCTAAGGAATCTCCATATTGCTTTCCACAGTGGTTGTATCACTTCACAGTCCCACCAGCAATGTATGAGAGTCCCAATCTCTCCACATCCCTGGCAGCATTCGTTATTTTCTGTCTCATTGAACCATGCCATCAGTGCTGGGGTAAGATGGTATCTCATTGTTGTTTTGATTTGCATCTCTCTTATGGCCAATGATTGTGAGCATCTCTTCACGTATTAGCTGGCCACCTGAGTATCCTCCTTGGTTAAGTACAGATAGTACTCTTGAGGAACTCAGGAAAATCATACAAGAACAAAAGGACAAAACAGACAATTAGAAATTATACAGAAACAGAAGTTAGATATCTGCTAAAAGGGCAAGGAGGCCACATGTTCTGACCTCCTCTAACTGCACAGAAGGAAGACAGAATCACTATCAGTAACACAAGGCCCATTACTTTGAGGCCAGACATTCTATCTCCCTCCAGCCCTTTCACCAACTGTTCCTCCCAAAGCACCCACCACCTCTCTCCTGGGTTCGATAATTCACTGCAGTGGCCACACAGAACTCACAGATTATGGGGTTTATTAGGGAAGCACCAGGTCATAATTCAAGTTCAGGAAAAACACTCAGTCTCTCACAGCCCACCACCTCTCACCCAACAGTCTCTCACAGTCTCTCTCCCAGCAGTGTGCGTCCCTCGGTGTCTCTCTCAGCAATGCGTGTCTCCTTCAGCAGCGTATTTCTTCTCAGCAGTGCATCGTTCTCCCCCAGTAGTCAAGAGAGACTTCTGCCTCTAGGAGGCCTCCTTTTGAGCCTGGCAGAGTGGCCAAACTAGCCAATCATAACATCAGAATTCTAAGCACCTGAGAGACAGCCCAGAACATTGCTTTGTGCCACGCCCCACAGAAATACCCCAGGTGGATAACTTTTACAATCAAGAGCTCCTCAGTTGCTCACAGCAAATTCCACCACAGAGTTTATAAAGACTTATGGCTAGAAAAGTCATACCAGATAATTCACTACACCGCAATATCTAGAAGATGAACACTAAAATTACAGAGACAGATAACTGTTTTTGTTCTCTACTGCTTTAATGGAAATACCACAGGTGGGTGGCATCAAGAAGTCTGAATTCAGAGTGCTGGTTTTAGAAGCCGGGTGAACGTCTGTCAACTTTGGACCCCAGCTCTGCCTCTTGTTCCAGGCCCACTGGAGCTATAGGCTTCTTCTGACTCATGCAGCTGTTGCCTGCTGAGGATGATAAGCTCAAGGCCCCCAGGTAAAATGGCACAATCCCAAGATTAGCAGGCAACATGGCAGGCCTCTAGTTCAAATCCAGGAACTTGAGATGAAGACTTGGCCAAATGCAAGACCCAAATTTGCCAAAAACCTTGAGCCCTTTCTCAAAGCTTCTCCAAACATACTGGAATCAGGCCAGGATCCAAAGGCAACTACTTAGATGCTCAGACAGACACCACCATGGAGTTAATTACATCACATCTAATCTTATCACGGGGAATAACTACATCTAGCTGCCACACCACTCAAAACCAAGGCCCAGACAAGTTAACACACAACTTTAACTAATACCTCACAACAATAACAAATTGGAAGGACAAAAGAGTAGACTCAAACTGGGTGAAGAAGTCATAGCCTAGCTAGACAACAAATCCCTTGACACTAGTTTATATGAGGAGAAACCGAAAAGAGAATGAAAAGAAATGAAGGAAACCTAAGAGTTATATGGGATAATATCAAAAGAAATATCATACGTTTGATTGGAATTACAGAACAAGGTGGGGGGGGGGGTAACGCCCAGAGAGAAAGTTGTTGAGAAAATTGTTGAAGACTTAACAGAAACCTTACCCAATATCATGAGAGACAAACAGATATACATTCAAGAAGCTCAACGAACCCATACAGACTAGACCCCAAGAGAAAGTCACCAAGACATATTATGAACAAAGTTTCTAAAACTGAAGACAAAGAAAGAATCGTATGAGCAGCTTGGGGAAAAACAGGATGTTACCTACAAAGGGAAACCAGTAAAACTAAACTCTGATTTCTCAGCAGAAACCATGCAGGCAAGAAGGCAATGGGATCATATACACAAAATCTCAAAGAGAAAAAATTGCCAATCAACAAGTATAGATACAGCAAAACTGTCCCTCAAATATGATGGCAAAATTGAAACATTCCCAGACAAACAGAAATTAAGGGAATTTGTAAAAATCTGACCAACCCAACAAGAAATGGTAATGGGAATCCTTCCAACAGAAAACTAGCAATGGAAGAAAACAATCTAAGAGTAAGACATGTGACACACTACCCAGAAACCAGTAGAGAAAAACAATTCTCAAATCTGAAAATAAGCTTATAAAGCAGAAAATAAAGAACCAGAGGAGTAAATCTGCAAATGATACCAACTACAAAGCAGAGAGGGAATAAATGGCATAATTACAAGCTTCCATAGGGAGAGGAACAGACTCTTCCAAACTTAGGGAGGTAAGAATTTACTAGAGGGAAACCACAAAGAAAATTAATAAGGCTTCTTACCAAAATAAAAAAGGGGAAAATCACAAGGACTAAATAAACATGAAAGGATGATGAAGAAAAGAGAACAAAAACTAATAACAAAACAAACTCAGCACAGAAAAATATTTGAAACAAAGAAACCATCAGCACCACAACTAAAAACACAGAAGAATGACACCAGTAAATTCAAAACTATCACTAATTGCACTAAATGTGAGTAGATTAATGCACCTGTTAAAGAAACATTGGCTAAGAAATCAATACCCATAAATATGCTGCCCACAGGAGACTCCTCTTAAATAACTTAAATATCAAAGGTTGGAAAAAAAAATCAAGCCAATGGTAACCAAAAAAAAAAAAAAAAAAATCTCAGTTTCATTTTC
>NW_006922992.1:60981-63009 GCF_000298275.1 Orycteropus afer afer | reverse complement strand
AAAAAAAAAAAACCTCACTGCCATTGAGTCAGATCCAACTCATAGCAACCCCTCCTTGGGTTTCCGAAGCAGTATCACTATGGAAGTAGATCACCCAATCTTCCTTCTAAGGAGTTTGAACTGCCAGCCTTCTGCTTAACAGTCAAATGACTTAGGGACTACAGCACCACCACTTTCGATGAAGGACAGAACAACTAGAAAAAAATTCAGCAAAAGAACCACTGGGTAACCGAAGAAATAAAGTGTTAAGTAAAAATATTCCTAGAAACAAATGAGAATGAAAACACAACATACCAAACTTTTGGGACACAGAAAGCAGTACTCAGCAGTCAATTTGTAGCAATTAACACACACATCCAAAATTTATCACAATTATATTTGTACATGCTGTAAGAATGTCCAGACGTATAGTAGAGCTGACAAGGGGCAAGGCTGTCGTGCTTTCTTGGCCACAGCTAGCTACTGAGAGGGAGCAAGTAGTTGGATCTGTGGGCTCAGGACCATGGTCCCAGGGGACATCAAACTCAATTGGCCTAACACACTACACAGAAATATTCTTCTACCTCTTACTTTGGTGAGTAGCAATTGGGATTTTAAAAGCTTGCAGGTGGCCATCTAGATGCAAAAATGGGTCTCTCCACGCCCAGAGCAAAGAAGAATGAAGAAAACCACAGATGCATGACAACAATTAGTCCAAGGGACTGGTAGACCATATGATCCTCAGTCTATATGACCATGAGACCAGAAGAACTAGATGGTGCCAGGCTACCACTGTCAATCACTCAGAGCGGGATCTGTGTAGGAGATCCTACATAGAGTGGGAGAAAGATATGGAACAAAATTCAAAATCATAAAAAAGAAATTTTAAAAGACCAGGTAAGACCAGGTTTGCTGGTCTGATAGATCTTGTGAAACCCCCAAGACAATGGCCCCTCGCTGCCCTTCAGGTCTGGAATTGAACTTCTGTGGCTTCCAGCCAAATAAAAGACTGGCATGCGGGCTGAACATTTACATCAGGTAGATACACTCTTTGGAGAGATCAATCATGGGAGAACAGAAGGCAGTGTTTGCACAGGGAGACGGCTTGGAGGGGGCAGGAGTACATGGGAGGGAAGGACACGGGGAAGAGGTAACTATGGGGAGGAAGTGGGAAGAGAGCTGTTATACTGTGGGAAATTGCAGTCAATGTCATGAGACAAAATGTGTATGAACTGCTATATGGAAAATGAAATTGCTCTGTAAACTTTCACTCAAATCATATACACACAAAAAAAAGTTATAACAATTAATTAATGCACACATCAAAAAAGAAGAACTAAAAGCAACACCTTAACTCAGCAACTCCAACAATTAGAAAAAGAGCAACAAAAGAAGTCTTCAGTCTCCAGAAGAAAGGAAAAAATAAAGATCAGAAAACAGAAAAACAATAGAAACAAATCAACAAGACTAGCAGCTGCTTCTTCAAAAAGATTAACAAAATCAACAAACCACTGGCAAATTTTAACTAAGGAAAAGAAAAATGAAAGTAACATGAATAATAAATCAAATGGGAGACATCACAACAGAACCAACCAAAATAAAAAGGATAACAGGATACAAAGAACTGTACTGCACCAAATTAGAAAACCTACAAGAAATGGACACATTGCTAGAAACTGATGGCACATAACAACAACAGCACAAGACTCACCTTAACTAGCACAAACTGAGATAGAAAATTTGAACAGACCCATAATGAAGGATTATACTTATTCATTCTGTATGTTGTTGTTGTTGTTGTTAAGTGCCATCGAGTCGTTTCTGACTCATAGCGACCCCATGCACAGCAGAACGAAACACTGCCCGATTCAGCGCCAGCCCCACGATTCCTGCTATACTTCAGCCCATCATTGCAGCCACCATATCAGTCCATCTCGTTGAAGGCCTCCCCCTCTTTCATCGACCCTCCACCCTACCAAGCATGACATCCTTCTCCACGGAATGGTCCCTTCTTACAACATGACCAAAATAGGTGAGACGAAGTCTGGC
>NW_006922992.1:52350-58298 GCF_000298275.1 Orycteropus afer afer | reverse complement strand
CTAGTCTGTTCCAGTCTATAAGCTGGGCTGTTACCTGTGCACCAGGTGCATCTCGCTGGGTTTTAAACACCAGAGGCTCAGCCTCAAAACTCAAGTCTACATGTCACCACAGTAAGACAAACCGACAGACAAGTTTGTCTTGCTGTTGGAGACCTCTCGTATCACCCACAACTGGGTCCCTGTGGCTGACTGTACCTCTGTCTGGCTTCCTGGCTTTTAATCCCCTTTCTCCTGCTCTTCTGCCCTGCTGTTTTGTGCGTCCCTGAGTTGTCCCTGGGGCTGACAAAGACAGTAGTGTTAGTTAAGTTGTTTGGTTTAAGGTATAAGAAAAAGACTGAAATGAAAAAGGAAACTTATATTGGAAGGCTACTGATAGAACCCATGGAATCCAGGGAATCACTGACTAGCCAGGCTAGGAAGAGTGGCAATCGGGATCTCAGGGGACTTCTGCAGAGGGAGGTGATGGATCACCCTTTCTAAAGTACTGACATTAATGGAACTCAGTTCTAAGGGCTCCCAGGCTCTCTGCCTCTCAGTTTCTAATTCCAAATTCCTGGCAGAGAGACTGTGATTAGGCCAGTTCACTCCTGCATTTAGTAATCTATGTCCAGGAGGACAGGATCATGTAAAATAGACATGACAGCAGTGAGTTTGGTTTTTATGTATGATGCGGGATGGTGGTAGAGCAGTTCCCAGTGAAGGAGGATTTGTGAGCCAGTCAGGACCCCAAGAAGTATCTAGTATTACTATGTCCTCAATATCCATGAATTAAATGAAAGCAGTGATGTGGGTCAGGGAAGGTTCTCCAGACAGAGGGAACAGTGTGCAGAAAGACCTAGAAGCAGAAAGGCTGAAGGTATGATCAAGGCAGAGTAAACAAAATTATGGAGCGTTGAAACAAAAAGGGATCTTGTTTTATAGATGAGGAAACAGAAGGGTTCATTTTACAGAAGTAGCTGCATGTAGGAGAGAAAGTTATTTATCTGTACTTAATGAGATGCAACAGAAAAAAGTCATCAGAAGAGAGGTGGTCCTTGAAGTGCCAGAAAGAGATGAGTTTGCCAAGGGAAGGAGCTTAGGGAGAAAAGAGAATGGAATTTAGAATTAAAGGCACTAGTGCTCACCTTTAGGGGATAATAGGTGGAGGGAGGGCAGAAGGATATTCTGGAAGGAAAGAGAGGGTCTGCTGGGCCCAGGGCACTTTCATAAACACTACGTAATTCGGACACGTATTGGGTGTCCCTTTGCTCAGAAAAGCTCCTATTCCTCCCTCTAGAACTTCAGCCTCTCCTGGGTGACCAGGATCCTCCCCTGTCCACAGCTGCTTTGTCAAGGACAGATACCTGGGCCAATCAAATCCATTCTACCAGGATTTAGAATTTCAAGCTACAGAGACTGAACACTGTCAGGAGCAGCAAGTCAAGTCATGACAAGGAAAGGGCAGGGCTTTAGCAGGACCTTCCGTAAACACCCACTGATGCGCTTCCTGAACTTGCCTTCCCAAGGTATGTTTGTTCATTTCTTTACTGCAGTTTGGGAACTATCTCAGGTTCCTTCCAATTAGTCCCACCCCCTCCTTTTTTTTTTTTTTGTAGAAGACAATAATAGCTAACATAAATTAAAGGGTTACAATGTGCCAGATGCTGTGTTGAATGCTTTGCAAGTTATTTTATTAATCCTCACAACCTATAAGGTAGTTGTTCTCATATTCTCTATTTCATAGATGAAGAAACTAAGGCTCAAACAGGTTAAGCAACTGGCCCAACTCCTTACTACTGGGTAGGTGGGGCAGCTGAGTGGTAGACCCATCAGGACTGGCCTGCCCTTTTCCACCATGCTCCATGGTCAGCTTGAGATTTTCTTCCAACCAAAACCATTTTAATGCAAACTCCCCAAGGTCAGAATTATGTTCTTCATTTGCAGATGAGGGTGTTGAGGCTCAGAGGGGTTAAAGAACTTTCCCAAGGTCACACAGCTCATTCTGTGTCCCAGCTGGGACTTAAACCCAAGTGTGTCTCACTCTAGCTCCCATCAGTTTTCTAGTTAATGCAATTACTTCTATTGACCACTGTGGTTTAAATAACTTTCAGGAGGGAGGAGAAGGGTGATTGACAGCACCAGATTCTATAGTGAAGTTAAGTAAAATGAGAAGAGGACATCAACTTTGATGAGAAAGAGATCCCTGGAGGCCTTCAAGGGCACTGACCTGTTCAGAGGAGACAGCAGAGGTCACCTTGGTGGAGCAAGTGGGGGGTGAGGACAATGAAGGCAATGAGGAGAAAGAGGGAATAAGTTGAGGGAGTATCAGGGTCAAAACAGAAAAGAGGGAAGTATCTTTAGAGGTGGAAGGGAAGGAACACATGGAGAAAGTCAGGATGGAAGGGTTGATTAATAAAGCTCAGAGAAGGGAGGGGTGAGACCAAGATCACTTCCATGTATTCATTAAATATTTATTGAGCATCTACTAACCAAAAAAACCAAACCCACTGCCCTCGAGTCAAATCCAACTCATAGCAACCCCTCCTTGGGTTTCCAAGGCAATATCACTACAGAAGTAGGTTGCCCAACCTTCCTTCTGAGGAATTCCTGGTGAATTTGAGCTGCCAGCCTTCTAGTTAGCAGTCAAATGTCTTAGGCACTACACCACCAGAGCTCCTGAGCACCTACTACATATCTGGTATTTTGCCAGGTACTGGGGAGACAATGGAACACAAAGTAGACAAGATCCGTTTTCCTGGAACCTAGAGAATTGTGAGGGAGACACATAAGAAACTATATAAATAGATAAAATGATTGTGAGTTGTGATAAGAGTTCCACAGAAACAGGATATAGAGGTGGAGATAAACAGGCTAGGAGCAACTTTAGATGGGGGTGGTTAGACAAGGTCTCTCTTGATGAAGTGACACCCAAAGGGTAAGAAAGAACTAGCCATACCAAAGCATATGCAGCTTGAGAGCATAAACTCAAAGTCCCCGAGGTGGGAAAGGACTGGCTGGACTTAGTGGGCAGGAGAGATGTTGGTGAGGAAGACAGGGCCTTGAAGGAGATGAGGTAAGAAAGAACTCCTTTAACCTAAACCCTGGGGAAACACTGAAGGGATGGAGTGACATGATATGAGTGATGTTTTAAGCATAGGAAAAAACTTTAGCCTTGAAAATATTGAATAGGGAGGCCTATTCTTCAGAGACAGGAGGAAAGAGAGAAACTTAGATGATGATGCCTGAGAAGTGTTTATGCAGAGAGAAGGTGGAGGCCTGAGGAGTTCATATTGGATGGACCTATTCTCTCTATGATGTGAGCTGGGCAGCCCTATGTGAGACTTTCTGTTGCTGAGTCCCATGGGGGTCCTCTCAGTCATAAAAGTTGGCCTTTTCCCCCTTTGGTCACCTCTGCCATCCACTTATCACCCTTGAGGTTCTTCTTCTTGTCTTCTCTTTGTTGCCATGCCTTCTTTTTGGTTTAGGGTTTTAATGCTAATGGGGAACAGCCCACTGCCACTACCATCAAGTCAATTCCAACTCATAGTGACCCTTTAGAACAGAGTAGAACTGCTCATAGTGTTTCCAAGCCTGTAAATCTTTATGGAAGCTTATTGCCTCATCTTTCTCCCAGAGTGGCTGGTGGGTTCAAACCACTGACCTTTTGGTTAGTAGCCAAATGGTTTAACAACTACAGTACCAGAGCTCCTTAATGGGGAGCAGGGTGTAACCAAACACAAAGTTTCTAGAAATTTACAAAGTTGAGCAATCTCAGTTCTCGATCTAGCCGATAGCTTCTGAATATCTCTAAGGTGATACAAGCATACCTTATTTTGAGTTTCACATATATTGCATTTTTTTTTAAACAAATGGAAAATTTGTAGCAATCTTGAGTCAAACAAGTCTATTGGCACCATTTTTCCAACAGTATGTGCTCACTTTGTCTCTCCGTGGCACATTTTGGCAATTCTCACAATATTTCAAACTTTTTTTCATAATGCTACTGCACACTTAATAGATTATAGTATAGGGTAAACATAACTTTTGTATGTACTGGGAAACCCCAAAATTCATGTGACTCGCTTTATTGTGGTGGCTTGGAACTGAACCTGCAATATCTTCAAGGTATGCCTGTATGTGGAAACCTCTCCTGGTTTCTATTGCTACGTAACAAACCACTCCAAAAGTTAGTGGCTTAAAACAACATTTATTTTCCATATGACTCTATAATCTGGGTAGGACTTGGTGAGAAGAGATCATCTCTATTCCAGTTAGCCTTAATTGGGATGGCTCAAAAGCTGGAATCATCTGGAGGCTCACTCACAGTTGATGCTTGCTATCTACTGAGCCTACCTGGCTGTGATAGTTGGAGATGTGTGTCAACTTGGCTGAACCACAGTTCTGTGTGGTTTAAGCAGTTATGATATGGGTTATTCCCATGATGGGATTGGATGTATATGTTTTGAGCAACCAACCCATTGAAAGGGAGTTTCCCTAGGGGTGTGGCCTGCTTCCAATATATTTATGGACATCCTGGGAAAAGAGACACTCTTCTGTGGATCAGGGTCCTGTTGTGCTGCTTACAACTGTCCGTGAGCAAACAGTCCACCATTCGGCCTGGAGATCTTGGATTTGTCATTTGTTGGTGTCAACAGCCAGTATACTGCCTGCCAACCTTGAGCTTGTCAGCCCCTGCAGCTGTGTGAGTCAGAAAAAGCCTCCAGCTTGATGTTTGATCTGAGAACTTGGGACTTGCCAGCTTCTATAAGTGTGTGAGCCATTTTCCTAAGATAAATTTCTCTTTCTCTATATGTATATATAAGCTTTACTGGTTTTGTTTTTCTAGAGAAACCAGCCTAACACATTTGGTTCCAGGAGTGGTTTTAGAGAGACAAAATCATAAAGATGGGCTTCCTAAATTGGTTCTCACCGATTCTGTTTTGGTTCTCCAATTTGATTAATCATAAAGGCACTGGTGACTCTGCCTCTGTTAGTAAAGAGGGCCCTGCTAATCCATGGCATGAGGTGGCAACATTAATATGCAAAATAGCATCACCAATAGATCAAGTATTTTTGAGAAGTGAGGCTCTGGGTGATCGCATATTTGGTACTTTTCTGCAATTTTGTCAGCATAAGGAATATAAAAGGAAGCTGGTTTATTGGTCCTATTTAAGCTAGACAAAGTGGTGAAAGAGCGAGATGAGCTCAGGGCTGCTGAGTCACAGCTCAAGTGCCGCGTAAAAGACCTCAATGTTTCCAGTTGTGCTCTGAAAGAAAGCCTTACTTCTTCTAGTAACAGAGCTGATATTGCCGAAAACCAAATCCAGAGTCTTATAATAAGGGTGGCTGAATTACAACGTCAATTAAATTCTCAACCCAGAATAGTGTCTGAAGTTAAAGTGAGGGCATTGATTGGGAAAAAATGGGATCCTGAAACCTGGAATGGGGACATATGAGCAGACAGTCAGGATTACTATAAAACCATTATCCCTTCCACCTCAGTTTGATGGGATTCACTCAACTGTTCCTGCTGGGTCATTGCCTGAGATAGATGCCATGGAAGACATTGCTGAATGTTCTCAGGAACTTCCCCACCCACCCATTGTTGCTGCTAGATTTATAACTAAGGATAAGTCCAAGTGAGCCCCAAAAGGTGAAATACAAAGTGTGACTGAGGGTGGGATGCTACACCCAAAAAGACTTACTTGATTTTGTTAACATGTTGTGATAGTTGGAGCTGTATGTCAACTTGGCTGGACCCCAGTTCTGTGTGGTTGTTCCCACGATGGTATCAGATGACTGTGTTCTGAGTGGCCAATCTGCCCAAGGGGAGTTTCCCTAGGGGTGTGGCCTGCTTCCAGGATATCCAGGGACATCCTGGGAAGAGAGACATTCTTCTGTGGATCGGGACCCTGGTGTGCTGCCTACATTCCGTGAGTGAGCAGCCCACCGCTTGGCCTGGAGATCTT
>NW_006922992.1:50416-51420 GCF_000298275.1 Orycteropus afer afer | reverse complement strand
CTCTGGGTGATCAGATATTTGATACTTTTCTGCAATTTTGTCAGAATGAGGAGTATAGGGAAGCTGGTTGGTTGGTCCTACTTACACTGCATAAATTGGTAAAAGAGCGAGATGGGCTCAAAGCTGCTGAGTCTCGGCTTAAGCGCCGCATGAATGACCTCAGTGCTTCCAGATGTGCTTTGAAAGAAAGCCTTATAGCTTCTACTATCAGGGCTGACATAGCTGAAACCCAAGTCCAGAGTCTTATTGTAAGAGTGGCTCAATTACAAACCAGCTCAATTGCCAACTTAGAACGGTGTCTGCGATTAAAGTGAGGGCATTGATTGGAAAAAAACAGGATCCTGTAACCTGGAATGGGGACATATGGACAGATGATCAGGAAGATCAGGATATGGAGCCTGTAAATTCTGTTGAATCCCTCCCATCTGAACAGATTACTGTAAAACCATTATCCCCACCCCCTCAGTTTGAGGGGACTAGCCAAACCAGTCCTTCAGGGTTATTGTGTGAGGCAGAGGCCATGGAAGACATTCCTGAATGCTCTCAGGAACTGCCTCAAGCACCTATTCTGGCAGCTAGGCCCATAACAAAGGTCAAGTCTAAGCAAGCCCCAAGAGGTGAAATAGAAAGTGTGACTGAGGAGGTGATACGCTATACTCGAAAAGACCTACTTGATTTTGCCAACATGTACAGACAGAAACCTGGAGAATATGTATGGGAATGGCTAATGAGGGTGTGGGATAATCATGCAAGGAATGTAAGACTGGATCGGTCTGAGTTTATGATTTAGGTGCACTAAGTATGAATTCTTCATTCAATGTCTCAGCTCAAGAGGTTAGGAAAGGATCTAATAGTTTATTTGGTTGGTTTACTGAGGCATGGATTATGCGGTGGTCTACCTTAAGTCAAGTTGAAGTACCAGACCTGCCTTGGTTTAATGTAGAGGAAGGTATACAGAGGCTTAGGGAAATTGGCCTGTTAGAATGGATTTATCAGATTAGACC
>NW_006922992.1:42158-47341 GCF_000298275.1 Orycteropus afer afer | reverse complement strand
GCTGATTTGGCTACTGCCACTGCTGAGTGCCCAATCTGCCAGCAGCAGAGACCAACACTGAATCTGCAACATGGAACCATTCCTCAGGGTGATCAGCCAGCAACGTGGTGGCAGGTTGATTACATTGGACCACTTCCATCATGGAAAGGACAGCGTTTTGTTCTTACTGGAATAGATACTTATTCTGCATATGGATTCGCCTTCCCTGCATGCAATGCTTCTACTAAAACTACCATCCATGGACTTACAGAATACCTTATCCACCGTCATGGTATCCCACACAGCATTGCTTCAGATCAAGGGACCCACTTCACAGCAAACAAAGTGTGGCAATGGGCCTATGCTCATGGAATTCACTGGTGTTACCACGTTCCCCATCATCCAGAAGCAGCTGGCTTGATAGAATGATGGAATGGCCTACTAAAAACACAATTGTGGTGCCAGCTAGGGGGCAATACCTTGAAGGTTTGGGACAGTGTTCTCCAGGAGGCTGTATATGCTCTAAACCAGCATCCAATATACAGTGCTATTTTTCCAACAGCCAGAATTCACAGGTCCAGGAACCAAAGGGTGGAAACAGGAGTGGTACCTACCACTCACTATTACCCCTAGTGACCCACTCAAAAAAATTTTGCTTCCTGTCCCTGCTACCCTATGCTCTGTGGGTCTGGAAATCTTAGTCCCAAAGTAAGGAACACTCCCACCTGTAGACACAATATTGATTGCATTGAGCTGGAAGTTAAGAATGCCATCCAGCCATTTTGGCTTCCTCATGCCTCTGGATCAACAGACAAAGAAGGGTGTTACTGTACCATCTAGTGTGACAGATCCCGATTACCAAGGGGAAATTGGATTGACATTACATAACAGAAGTAAAGAAGAATATGTCTGGAATTCAGGAGATTCTTTAGGACGTCTCTTTAGTACTACCATGCCCTCTGATTAAAGTCAATGGAAAATTACAGCAACCCAATTCTGATATGACTGCTAATGGCCCAGACCCTTCAGGAATGAAGGTTTGGGTCATCCTACCAGGCAAAGAACCACAACCAGCAGAGGTGCTTGCTGAGGGCAAGGGAAAATACGGACTGGGTGGTAGAAGAAGATAGTTCTGAATATCAGCTGCGACCACGTGGCCAGTTGCAGAAACGAGGACTGTGATTGTTATATTTGTTTATTGTATATGTGTATCAAATATTTTTGTTTCCTTCTGTTATGAACTGTGAAATGTAAACAAGGTTAACGAGTTTTGGTTGTACACATATTAAGTGTGTCATGTTAGGCACAAATATGACTTTGTAATTGTCCTTATTTAGAGATTATATATGGTTAAGAAGATGTGTACAACTATCAAGTTTACAAGGGGTGGACTGTGATAGTTGGAGCTGTGTGTCAACTTGGCTGAACCACAATTCTGTGTGGTATAAGTAGTTGTGATATGGGTTATTCCATGATGGGACAGGATGTATATGTTTTGAGCAGGCAATCTGTTGAAAGGGAGTTTCCCTAGGGGTGTGGCCTGATTCCAATATATTTATGGACATCCTGGGAAAAGAGACACTCTTCTGTGGATCAGGGTCCTGTTGTGCTGCCCACAACTGTCCTTAAGCGAACAATCCACCATTCGGCCTGGAGATCTTGGATTCATCATTCATTGGAGACAACATCTGGTATACTGCCTGCCAACCTTAAGCTTGTCAGCCCCTGCTGCTTCATGAGTCGGGAAAAGCCTCCAGCTTGAAGTTTGATCTGAGAACTTGGGACTTGCCAGCTTCTATAAGTGTGTGAGCCATTTCCCTAAGATAAATTTCTCTTTATATGTATATATAAGCTTTACTGGTTTTGTTTCTCTAGAGAACCCAGCCTAACACATTGGCTGTTGGCCACAACACCTTCACACGGCCTCTACATGTAGCTTGGGTTTCCTCACAACATGGTGGCTGGATTCCAAGGGTGAGCTTCCTAAGAGAGTTAGGTGGAAGCTAGATCACCTTTTCTGACCTAGCATCTGCTGTATCACTTCTGCTGCATAGTATTTGTTACAAGTGAGTCACCAAGGGAGTGGAATTAGACTCTACCTTTAGATGGCAGAAGGGTCAAAGAATTAATGGACATGTTTAAAATTCTACCATAAACTGGGTGGGCTTCTCCTTTCTGCCTTTATTCATTTGCCTTTTTCTGACCTTGAGACCTTTCTTTGGGCTTTCAAGAGGAAGGTTAGAGCCAGAGATATACTCAAAGGAGAATAGTCAGTCATTCAGGCAAATTAGACACACTTAGATTTGAATCCTGGCTCTGCTATTTACCAACTCTATGTTCTTGGGTAAGTCACTTAACCTTGGGTAAGCTCTGGTACTGTAGTGCCTAAGGCATTTGACTACTAAGCAGAAGGCTGACGGTCCAAACCCACCAGCCACTCCTCAGAAGGAAGGTTGGGCAATCTACTTCCATAGTGATACCACCTTGGAAACCCAAGGAGGGGTCACTGTGAGTCAGATCCGACTTGATGGTAGTGCGCTGCGTTGCATTGTAGTGGCATAATTGTTAAACACTTGGCTACTAACTGAAAGGTTGGCAGTTCAAACTCACCCAGAGGCTCTGTAGTACAAAGACCTTATGATCTGCTTCCATGAAGATTACACCTGAGAAAACTCTATGGGTCAGTTCTCTGCCACATAGAGTTGCTATGAACAGGAATCTACTTGACAGCACCCAACAACAAGCCTCATTTTACTCATCTGTGAAATCACAATTTCCTCCTTATGGGGTATTCTACCCATCGTTGTTGTTATGTGCCATCGAGTCGGATCCGACTCATAGCAACCCCTCCTTGCGTTGCCAAGGCAGTATTGCTACAGAAGTAGATTGCCCAACCTTCCTTCTGAGGAGTGGCTAGTGGGTTTGAACCGCCAGCCTTCTGGTTAGCAGTCAAGTGCCCTAGGCACTATGGTACCAGAGCTCCTGCTGATATCATAGTTCAACACATATTCACTAACATATATATAATTAACTCAGTTTTAGGTGAGCTCCGTACTAGATACTGGATTCTGGGATTGAGAAAAGGAGCATTAAGGGCTTCAAACTTCCAGGAACTTAAATTAGGGAGAAATGTTATCTAGCATGTAGATAGAGCATGCAAACTTTGGACTCAACAAGATCTGATTCTCGTTCTGAGTTTGACCCCACTTCTTGCTGCGTGGCCTTCAGTCTTTAACTTTCTAAGCCTTTGTTACCTCAGCTGTAAATGAGAATATAATAGCAAGCACCTCACTGGGTTCCTGTGAGGATCAAATGAGATAATCTACGTCAAATGCTTAGCACAGATCCTGGAAAATAAAAGGCCATTGCCATCAAGTCAATTCTGACACATAGCGACCCAATAGGACAGAGTAGAACCGCCCCATAGGGTTTCCAAGGCTGTAAATCTTTACAGAAACAGACTGCCACATCTTTCTTTGATGGAGTGGCTGGTAAGTTTGAACCACCCACTTTTTGGTTAGCAGCTGAGCACTTTACCCACTGTACCATCTTTCCTGGAACATAATGAGTACTTAATAAATGCTAATTATTAATTTTATTTATCAGGAAGTAGGGTAATAAATGGATACATTGTAGCCCAAGGTGGCGAATGCTGTACTTCAGGTGAAGCAATCTGCTGACGAAGTAGCACAGAAGTGACGAACTTTGCCAGGAAGAGTCTAGGAAAGCCCGGACAAGGCAATGTTGGAATGGGGCTTTGCAGGATGAGTAAAAGCTTTTCTGGTAGGGAGTGAGGGATGAGGAGATATTCCAGGTGGAGGGAAGAACGCATATGAAGGTATGGAATGGCACAAGGTGTTGGCATGTTTGGAGGAAGGTGATAATTCAGTGTGGGAGCTTAGAATGTGTGAAATAGAGGAGATGAAGCAGGAGAAAGGAGTTTAGGCCAGGTCTTATGGGACTTTGTAAGCTAAAACAGGGGGAGCCCAGCACTGAGTTGTGACATGATTAAGGAGTTCTGGTGGCATAGTGAGGAAGGCATTTGGCTGCTAACATACCAGCTACTCTGTGGAAATAAGATGAAGTAATCTACTTCTCTAAAGATTTACAGCCTTGGAAACCCAGTGGGGGTCACTGTGAGTTAGAACCCACTTGAAGGCAGTGAGTTTGCTGACATGATTGGGTATTTATTTATTTAATTAATTTTTAGGATGTGTCCCTAGCAGCCAGGGGAAGGACAGGCTGCAGTGAGAATAGTCAGGAAGCCATAGGATTGGACAAAGTGGAACTGCCATCTTTAGCCAAGAGATGATTCAGTGGAGGTGGAGGAGGCCAGTGGCTGTGCTGGAAAGAGGTTCTGTAGGTCAGATGTATGGGCTCAGGGATATATTTTATGTGCAAAGGAAGCAGGGAAGAAATTAACACCAGTTGGTGTGGGTCAGGGGAAGGAGGACAGGGTTTCAGTGGATGGAACAAAGCTATGGAGCCTAGAGTCGAAAACCCTGGCTGCAAACGCATTGTGGTGTTGAGATTGTCATTCTATCTTGACCTTAGTTTCTTTTTATTATTATTATTTGAGAAAATACATGTATTTTATGGACCTTTCCAATTTGCACTTTTTTTAAAATTTTAAGAGTGTGTTTTACATTCAAAGTCATGCGTACATTTAGTTTCATTCCCCATTTGCCATGTCCAACCCTAACCCAGTCTCCTCCCCTCCCTACCCTGCAACACTCCCCCGTGCCCCTCATAATTATGCACTCCTGTTTGTGCTGCATTTCCTCAGTTTGAATGTTGGTCCTTTGGTGTCCCATTGTTTATTGCTTCAGGGGATGTACTACCATTGAGTGTGTGGGTGCAGCATCCTGGGTTGAGTGGTCTGCATGTACATCTCACTAACCATTGGGCTGAGAGCCTACCCCTTGGGGTGTTTTATTCCAGGTGCCAAATGTATTTCAGGGCCATAGTATTGGGAGTCTCACCAGACTTCATCTGACCAGTAATTCTGGTCATTATTGAGTTTTTCCTCCCACTGTATCCAGGATCTCCAGATTTGATCCTTTCCTGAGTGGTTGGCATTGGTAGCCGGGCACCATCGGGTTCTTCTGGTCTCGAGGGCCATCGTGTCCTAGGGTTGATTGCTTCTAAATGCCTGCAAAAACAGCAAGGAGGCCACATGTTCTGACCTCCTCTAATCCCACAAG
>NW_006922992.1:34419-41408 GCF_000298275.1 Orycteropus afer afer | reverse complement strand
TGGATTGTTGTGAGAAAGAAAAGAGATAACAGGTGTGGAAGTGTTTTGTAAGTAGTAAATCACTAAATAAATATTAGACCCACTGTTATTGGGGAGACAGTCAACTTCACTTAACAGCAGAGCTAAGGAGGGGTTATATGAAGGGTGGAGGGTGGGGGACATCTGTCCTGTGATAAGATGACTAGAGAGATCAACACACACACACACACTACACAAACACAATAATTTCCAAACTGGGCTGGGTCTACAAAAGGGCAATGGGAGGCTCTCAATCCCATAATCAGTCACACTATTAGTGCCCTACAGAGGATCTCATCTTTCACTTGGATGGAGGGTAGTCCAAGAGGGCTATATCTGGAGTCTTTGAACAAATTTCAGGTAGCTAGGGAACCATGTGAACATGTGCTGTGTTTTTCTGGGGCTAGAATCCATAATCTCCATTAGACTATCAGAGGGACTATGACCTCCCCAAAGGTTAAAAGTAATTGATTTTCTAACCAAAAATTAATAAGAATAATCCTTGGAGAGAGGGACTGGTGGGGAGGGGAAGGAAGAGATGTTCATTTTAAAGCTTTGTGAACTGTTCGAATTTTCTAACCATGAACATGTATTAGTTTCATTAATCAACAACAACAGAAACTGCCAGTAGGAGTTATCTAAGGAGCTCAGGTGGCACAGTGCCTAAGGCATTTCCTGTTAATCAGAAGGTTGGCAGTTCAAACCCACCAAGGGCTCCACAGAAGGAAGATGGGGCAATCTACTTCCATAAAGATCCACAGTCTCAGAAACCCAGGGGGGGTCGCTATAAATCGAAATCGACTCCATGGCAGTGTTTTTTTTTTTTTTTTTGAGGGATTATCTGGGTGATGAGAGAATGGCCTCCTTTTAGATTTGTGTTTACAAACACAAATACTAACAGCTCTTATTTTAAAACTTTGCTAACCCACTGTCACCGAGTTGATTCCAACTGACAGCAACTCTATAGGACAGAGTAGAACTACCCCATAGGATTTCCAAGGCTGTAAATCTTTACAGAAGCAGACTGCCTCATCTTTCTCCCTTGGAGCCCCTGGTGGCTTCGAACCGGCGACCTTTTGGTTAGTAGCCAAAACCCTACTAGAGCAGTAAAACAAATGCAAAAATCACTCCATTATGCAAAGTTTATCCTCTACTGTCCTTTATTATGACTTCATTATGCAAAATCTACACTTCCTATTGGCCTCAATTCAGTAGAACTTTCGTGCGAAGTAGACGAGTGGAGAAAACAAAACGGCATTTTTTCAATTATTTTCAACTCATGCATAAAAATGTCAAATATTGTGTATACGTGTCAATCTTCATATACATTGTTGGTGTGTGAAGCTTCAAGCGATAGAACAGAAAAACCAAAAAAAAAAAAAAAAAAAACACCACCTCACTGCCAATCCACTACTCTCTCCCCACGCACTCCAGTAATTACTCTATTTCCACGTCACGTTTCCGGGTGTGTGTGTCCCGACTCACGGAGAAACTGAAGTTCAAACCAAGCAGGAGTCACCCATATTCTTTTTGCTTTCCCCTACAAACCCAACTCAGGAGTTAGGCTCCCTGAGGATCTGGCAATACCTGGAGGACTGTCTAACTGGCCGAGTCCCACGTGGTAAGAGGCTTCCAACCTCGCCCCCACGTGGTGCCAAGGGCCGGGAACTAGGAGAGCGGGCAGGCGGGAGCCGCATCAGGGGCATTTAAAGTGTATTGACGTCACGCACTGCCAGGAACTCAGCTGAGTTTTCAGCAGGGTATTCCAGTCATCTTCCTTCCCTCCCCCCGGGCCTCTGTGCCTCTGTGCCGTGGGCCTCTGCTCGACCCCGGCTGTTGCGGAGGGAGGAGCACTACAACCTCCGGAACAGCCAACACAGGGATGTCTCCAACCTTTTCATGGCTCCGCCCCATCTCGAAGACTCTCTTCTCATTGGTCAGTGGGTGGGGCTTCGTAGGTACAGTGTACTCACTGGGGCCTCTGGGTGGCGGAGAAAGCTGGTCATGTTATGAATTATGCATGATGGCGTGTCCAAGCCGGGCAGGCGCTGGGCGAGGATTGGCTCCAGGGGCTGTAATTCAGTGGTTTCCGGAGCTGCGGCGGCGTAGACGGAGAGGAGGAGCCTGGGATTCCGACGTCGCCGCGAAGGGAGCGAGTCCGAACCGGATCCTTGACGAGCACCCCAAATTGGCGTTCTATCTCCCCCTGTGCTGGGAGAGGCCCCGCGGCCTGAGGGAGCCCGCGTCCTGCACCCCGGCCCACGCGCAGCCCGGACCAGTCGGGCCTCAGCCGGAGAAACAGGTGAAGGGCGTAAAGGGTGGGGCATCTCCCCAGACACCCCTAGGCCTGGGGACCGGGGGGACGCCGGAGAGGGTGCGAGCTTCTGGACGTGTTTTTTGGGGAAACTAGAAACTTCAGTGGGGCGGCGTATACGAGGAGACACGCAACGTTGCGCTGAAGGGACAGCTCCCTGGGATGACAGGAGCGGGCCTCTGAAGGGAAAGGAATGGGGCGCTGAAAGGAAGTTTCGTTCCTCTCAGAAAGGGGAGAAGCGGAGGAAGAGTGAGAGTGAGCTGGCGAGGGGGGGCACTGTGGGGCAAGGGCACTCGGGGTTGGGGTGGCGGGAGTGAGGGACAGCCCCCCGACTTCCTGCTCCCTAGGACTCGGGACGTTACGGCCAGGGGAAATCACTGGGGGGCGGGGGTGTGGAAAAAGCCTTGTCTCCCCCCCCCCCGCTGGCAGATCCGGCTGCTCCCGGCGGAGCCACTTCCTCCTCCCTGCCCGGTCCTGGCTCCTTTAGGTGCCAGCTGTGACCTAGAGGTAAGAATAGGTGTCTTCGCCCAAGAGCCTCACGGGCTGGTTGGTTGTGGGTAGGATTATTGCATAAGAATCTAGTTTCCTGTAGGGAAATTGTCAGACTTAAACTGTTTCTAAATCCCTTCTCATCTTATTCTGTGTTGAACCATGCTTCCTCCCAACCCTTTTATAAAACAAAAATAACTCCAATCAAGCCAGCCCTAGAGAGGATTAAACCCTCTTCCCTCCTTGACATTGTTCTTTCATAAACACCTGGTAAACAGGCCAGAAGATAAATAATTGAGCCACTGCATTTACTGGATTGTGGTATTGCTTAATTGCATAGGACAGAATGAACCAAGCGACAGTGGGAGTTTTCTGTTTCCCAGCCAAGGTCTTGGGTAAAAGCAGGGGAGAGGGAAACAAAGACAGGCTGTCCTTGGTGAAGCCGTGGGTACAAACTTTACCTGTGTTGGGGAGTGGGGTGTGGTTACACTTAAATTAGCAAAATTCAAATGGTCACCCAAGTTGCTTTTCCCATGTTTAGAATACATTAACTCTGTTATATCAAGTGGTTGTATGTGTGTCAACACAATCAATGGTTAGTCACTTTTTATTAGTACTAGTAGTGTGCACCTACTAGTTTTTATTGCATGTGTACGTAAAGAGGGTACTTATTCTGTGCATGGGTTGTAACTTTTTGGCTGGCTGTGCTAATAAAGCATTAGTTAAAATAAATCAAAACAGTAAATCATCTCAATCTTTATATGTGGATTTAAATCACGGTTGTGATTTGATTCAGCCAGTTTTCTACTTTATTAAATATTTGGTATGTCTGTGTTCTCAAAGTCAAGACATTCCTTTTCTCATTCTATGTGTCCGACTGGAGTACTAGCAGAGATTTTGCTCAGATCTTTGCCCAGTAGGATGAGAGAAGCCTGGAATCAAAAAAAAAAAAAAAAAAAGAAAGGCTGCAGATGTTGGAGGGTTGATTTTAGTATCTATATTTGTTAGCATACCCATCTCAAAGAATAATTAACAAATTCATGTAAGTGTGTGTGTGTGTACGTTTTGGGAAGGATTGTTGTTGTTGTTATGTGCCATCGAGTCGGACCCGACTCATGGACTCATAGTGACCCCTCCTTGGGTTTCCGATGGAGTATCACTACAGAAGTAGATTGCCCCATCTTCCTTCCGAGGAGTGGCTGGTGGGTTTGAACTGCCAGCCTTCTGGTTAGCAGTCAAGTGCCTTAGCCACTATGCTACCAGAGCTTTGGGAAGGATGTTGTTGTTGTTATGTGCCGTCGAGTCAGCCCTGACTCATAGCGAGCCCTCCTTGGGTTTCCGAGGCAGTATCACTACGGAAGTAGGATTGCCCAACCTTCCTTCCGAGGAGTGGCTGGTGGGTTTGAACCGCCAGCCTTCTGGTTAGCAGTCAAGTGCCTTAGCCACTATGCTACCAGAGCTCGCTATTTAGAAATACCCAGAGTCATGACTTGACCCACAAAGGGCTTGTGATACAGGTCATTCACATAACATTAACCTATTTTGTAGATAAGGAAATTGAGGCCAAAGTAATGAGACACTTGTCCAAGGCAGCAGAGTGCTATCAAGGCAGAACTCATACTTTGTGTATATTTTCTGTTCTTTTGACTGTCATTGCTTTAGTATTAGGTCTCAATTTAGAGTGAGCGTAAGCCCTGCTGGGAAAGATGTCAGTGCAGGTTTAACCAGGGCTTCGAATGGGTTCATTCTGGTTCAACCTCCTGCTGAGCATTTGTATTTCCACTCCAGATACACTGAATCAGAAGCTACAGTTTATTCTTACAGATCCCCAGGTGATTCTTTCGTATCTTATCTATACATAAGAATCACTGGGGGTCTTATTAAAGTGTAAATCCTGATTCAGTCTATCTCAGGTGGAAATTCACATCCTCAGCAGGGGGTCCATCCATAATGAACCTGTTTGAAGTCCTGATTCTAACATATACTGCATGGTGAAATACCTCCAACAGGCTGTAAGATCCCAAGGAACACAAAGATTCAATAAACAGGAGAAAAAAAGAAGTATAAATAAGGCTTACTTTTCAATCTAATTGCTATGTCTAATTTGGGAAGTAATTATTTTTAGTGAGAATAATGTACCATCAAAACACAGGTATTTGGCAAATAGAAAGAGGCATTTACTTAGGAACATTTGTTAAGTGAAAGGCAGCTTTCCCCTAAATGTCACTTAAACCATAGTGTTTTGTAGCTTGATCACTGGTAGTTTGTGTTTCCAAAGAGGTGCTTTCTCCTCCCTGCCTCTGCTTGTCTTGACATTCAGATACGAAATGCTGCGAGTGGGGACCATTATTCCAGAAGCCTGAATCCAGCTCCATTTTAGCCTAATGGGTTTCAAAGAGATGGCATACAAATCAACCAACAAACATTTACTATTTGCAACTTTATGAAAGTTGCCTGGAAGGATCAAATGTGTCTTACTCCTAAATTTATAATCTACTGTGGTGACTTGATCAGGGCTTCAACCATCCAGTGCAACATGTTGTCATCAAGCAATAGTAAGGCATTAAGCCTGTGCTGTCCAAAAAGGTAGATGTTATATATTAAAAAACATGTAGTACAGATAGAGAACATTTCTGTTATATGAAGTTCTGTTGGATAGCGCTGCTAAGCAGTATACTAAGTATACTAAGCAGTATAGTCTTCTGAGAAAGGAGTGGTTATAAGGGCTGGAGCTGTTAGGAAGTCTTAGCAAAGGAGGAATTTGAACCAGGTCTGAGATAATGGGTAGAATTTGGGTAGGTATAAAGAATTTGGGTGAGGAGATAAGGGGATATAGCACAAACAAAATCCTGATTGATTAGGAAGATAAGTAGGGGAGGAGATGGGCCTGTTTATAAAAGGCCTTGAATGTAAGACCAAAGAATTTCAGTTTTATTTTTTTGTAGAGGAAGCCTGTCAAAGTGTTAAATATTAAAAATCTAGTCACTGGTTTGTCTGGCCTCAGAATGCCTTTGGATATTCCCCAGGGCTGTTTTTCTAAGCAGTACCAAATTTGTGCTAAGTGTCTTGGATAAAATAAGGCCTATCATAAGAAGCAAAATACTTACAAACTTTAAAGACACTAAATGAAACTCAAGAGGGCTGGTTTACATCAGTTTATCAGGGCTCTCAGTTAAATGCGACGGTTAAATACCTGGCTGCTAACCTAAAGGTCGGTGGTTCTAATCCACGCAGTGGCTCTCCAGAAGAACCTAGTGATCTGCTTCTGTAAGGATGACAGCTAAGAACACACTATGGCGCAGTTCTAGTCTGTCACACGGGGTTGTTGTGAGTCGGAATCGACTCCATGGCACCCAGTCACAACTGGCTTAGTTCATCAAAGCCAAGGCCTAACCAGAGAAAATAATTCTTCAAAATACCCACTGGATTACCTGTCCTCGATTTTATAATCCCTCCCCCAAAATTATAGACTTCTCTCTAAACCAGCTACTTAATCCTTTGTTTATGTAACCAGTCACTTAACATTTCTTTGTTATTCACTGCCTATAAAATACCATGTCCATTTTCAAAAGTAGAACTTTGCACCAAATTTAGGCCAGAGGCTCTCTGCCAGCAAATTATTGTTGTTGTATGTATCCTTCAGTTGGACCGACCAACTCAACTGGACTCCACTAGACTAGGACTGACTCATAGCAACCCTTCCTTGGGTTTCCGAGATGGAATTAGATTGCACAACCTTCCTTCTGAGACTTCTGGTTAACAGTCAAGTGCCTTAGGCACTACGCTACTGGAGCTCCCCTAGCAAATTAGCCACCTAATAAACATTTATTTGAAGGACTCTTTTGTTATTTGAATTCAACAAAAGTTTTTGAGATCAAATAACTAGTTTAATTATGGAGTGTCTACTATATGTCAGGTACATGCTGGTTCTGGCTCATTTGTACAAAGCAAATGCAATCAGTGCACATGGCCTCTTCCTTAGAGGAGCTGTCACCTGAGGCTGGCCTTACAAACTGGGCCAGCACACAAAGAGAGGTGTCCTGACTTAGTGAACCTTGGTACTTTGGGTGAAAAAAAACATAGTGCGCTTAAGTGTTTTTTGAGGATTTTTGGCAGGCTGTAAATAACCACTCGCATTTTATGTCTTCCTTACTTAATTTTTTTTTTT
>NW_006922992.1:0-2660 GCF_000298275.1 Orycteropus afer afer | reverse complement strand
CTTCTTTTCCTTCTCTCCCACTTACAGAGCAGGTATCTGGAGAAGCCAATGGAGATTGCCCGCATTGTGGCCCGCTGCCTGTGGGAAGAGTCCCGCCTCCTCCAGACTGCAGCCACTGCAGCCCAGGTGAGAGCTGAGAAGCAGCACTGCTGTTGGAGACAGGCTTTCCTTCTTGGGTGCAAAGGTGCCGTGGCTCCTGTACGGGCATTAGGATGCACACTGTCCTCCAAGGGCAATATGGGTATTTGTGGGTGTATTTTTTCCTTCATGCAATGAATATACCTTTATTTTTTCTTGAATAGATAATGCATTCTCTCCTCTCTTTTTTAAAAATATTAAAATATTACAGAAAAGTGCAAGGAAGAAAGTAAAAACGAAGTCTGAAACTCCACTCACTTCCTCTCTTACAGTTTCCTCCCAGCAAAGCAACATTAATAGCCAAGTATATCTCCTTCCATACCTTTCTCCAGGCTCCTCTACACACATAGAAAATATACATACATTTAATACCACATCATGCAGATCCTTCTAAGTCAAGTAGTGTAACACTTACTCCTTCTCTTTATTTGCTATGTAATAAATAGTGGTGTCAATTCCCTATCATTTATTTAATCATTTCCTCTTTAATGAACATTCACTTCATTCTGTTTTTTTCCATCACAAACACTATGCAGTAAATTCCACTATTTATCTTTTTAGAGTTGTACTTTGTTATAGAAGACATGTTTACTTCCTCTGAAGGACTTTAATTCTTTTATTATTTTGTAGTCTGGAAAATATTTTTATTTTTAAAGACAAAAATGTAGCAGGAGGATAGACAAAAGAACACCTGAATCTAACTAAGGGGGTCGGGAAGGCATCTCAGTGAAAAGAGGTAACATCTGAGCCGACACTTACTGGCGGCTACAAGTACGTCAGGCAAAAGCTGAGGAGAGCACGTCCCAGGCAGACGGACACAGACATATGTCATCATGCTTGTTCTTGGGAGAAGTGCAGAGAGCTCAGCACCTGGCTGGGTAGGAGAAGATAAGCTAGTCAGGGCCAAGTCATGGAGGGCTTTTCAGTCAGTCATCTCTAGCAACCGGGCCTTGGAGGAGCATTTGCTACGAGGGCCCTGGAGCCAGGCTGCCTGCATTTTGAACCACAGCTATGCTGCTTGCTGTGTAACTTGGGCAAACTCTTCACTCTCTCTTTTCCTGCAGTGGGATTGGTAATAGTCCCTGCTTCACAGAAATAAATTAATTCATATGTGTAAGACTTAGTGAAATACTTGGCACATGGATGGGAAATAAATACTAGGTACTCACTGCTACTGCTGCAGTCATATCACCATGTCACCATCATCACCACCACCACCACCACCACCACCACCATCATCATCATCGTCGTCGTCGTCATCACTCCTGTAGGAAATAGGAACCCACTGGAGAATTTTAAGCAGAAAACTGATATGCTCAGATGTGGGCCAGTAGGTAGATAGCACTGATAACACTCACTGAGACGCTGGAGACAGGGAGGTTGGCAAAAAGACCCTTGCCGGTGTGTCACTAAGGTTTCTGTTTTGGAGAACCTTTGTGTTTCATGGTATTGTGTACGATAAAAATGTATAAATCAGTGTGAGTAGAGGCTCCATCTTAACCATGGGAAGTAGATAAGTAGGAGGTATCCCGAGGATGTTTTCAATCAATATAGGGCGGGGGTCGCCAAACTGGGTCCATGGCCCAAATCCAGCTGGCTGTTTTTGTAAATCAAGTTGTTTTGGAACACGGCCACCTCATTCATTTATGTATTGTCTGTGGCTGCTTTCACACTGCAGTGGCAGGGTTGGGTATCTGTGACAAAGACTAAGGCCTGCAAAGCCCAAAATATTTACCACCCGGCCCTTACAGACAAAGTAATCGGATGCCTGAGGCTTTACACCAGCCTTTTCTGTTATTTGGTCTGTTCACCTCATCTCTCTTATCCTTCAGTGTCTGTGATGGGTAAAGCACTAGGGGGTGGGAAGCTGAGTAGATGTGACCTCCTGCCAAGGGGCTGTCAGTCTAGCTGGGATTAAAGGGACACGAACACTCAAAATGAGAAAAACAGGAGGATATACATAATTTTGTGTAGGGAAGTTGAGTACAATTTCACAAGAGAGAAAACATTTGAACTGAGTTTGGAGGTGAATGAGTTTGGGTTTGCTTGGGGAGAGGAGCCTCCTAGACTGAGTGAACAGTGTGAGGAGGTAAGTGTGAAGATATGTTGTCTGGGGCGGAGAGTGGGTTTAACTTGTTATTAGATTGTGTGAAATGTCTTCCTGTGCCAGTTTGAGATGTCTTAATGGCCATAGGGGGAGCCCATTAACTTTTCAGCAGAGGTGTTGGAGGTGAGTTTCTATGAGTTATTAATCCCATCCTTTTTCCCCTTTCAGTTCAGAAACAATTGAGAAATAGACATGGGAGTGGAGTACAGATGAAAATTTCAGCTGTATTGTTGGTGAAACTAGATTAGAAAGCATGGTTTGGACCAGTGACCATGGGCTATCTAATACCTGCCCCTTATCTGGGTCTTGGGGTAGACAGAAAGCGTTTCCTCAGCCATCCATATGGAGATTCAGAGGCCATAGACTAATATCTTTGAATACAGAGGGATGGGCTTCTAGAACTGCTCTTAGAAAT
>NW_006922991.1:89220-90430 GCF_000298275.1 Orycteropus afer afer | reverse complement strand
TTCTTCCTTCATTACCATTGGTTGTAGATCATATGCCACTTCTTGAAATGGATGAAGATCGATCAGTTCTTTTTGGTACAGTGACTCTATATTCTTGCCATCTTCTCTTGATGTTTCCTGCATCATTCGATATTTTGCCCATAGAATCTCTCAATATTGCAACTCGAGGCTTAAATATTTTTTTCAGTTCTTTCAGTTTGAGAAATGCTGAGCGTGTTCTTCCTTTTTGGTTTTCAGACTTCAGGTCTTTGCACACAGAAGAAGCAATCAAGAAATCAGATTGTGTACTTCTCTGGGCAAGTGTACTGCAAAAGACCTCCTTAAAGGGTTGATGAACAAAGGTGTCACTTTGAAGATAAAAGTGCACCGAATGCAACCTAAACCAAATACGCCGTCATTAAGTCAATTCCGACTTGTGGTGAACCCCATTGGGTTTCTATGGTTGTAAGCCCTTCTGGAAGTGTACTGAGTCATCTTCCTCCATGGAGAAGCTGCTGGGGTTGATGTGCTAACCTTCTGACTACCAGGCAAACGCCTTACCCACTAGGCCTCCAGAGCTCGTTGTGCCTAATCCAGGCAGTGGTCTCTTCAATCGCCCCATATGCATGTGACAGGTGGAAAATAAAAAGGAAGACTAAGAAGAATGGATGCCTTTGAGTTGTGGTGTTGGGGACGAATACTGAGAATACCACGACTGCCAGAACAATTAGGTAACCTGTCCTGGAAGGAGTACAGCCAGAATGCTCCTTAGAATTGAGAATCGCCTTTGTCCGACCTATTTAGGCCATTTGGTCAGAAGGGACAGTCCCTGCAGAAGGATAGCATTCTTGGTATATTAAAGGGTCAACAAAAAAGGGGAAGGTCCTCAACAAGATGGATCGACACAGCAGCTGCAACACTAGAGTCAAGTACAGGAAGGTTTGTGAGATGGCGGAGGACAGGGCAGTGCTTTGTTCTGTTGAATACAGGGTCTCTAAGTGTGTGAATCAACTCAGCGGCACCTAACAACAAAACAACAATTTCAGTTAACGTAAGAGACCTACTGCAGATCATTTTGTTTCCATTTCAGCCATTCTAATAGGTGCACAGTGGGATCTCCCTCATTGTTATATTAGTTAGCAAACTATAACGACAAATGAGGTGGGCATTTTACAACATATTTGGTATGCATGTATCTCCTTAGGTGATGTATCTGCTTTTTTTTTTTTTT
>NW_006922991.1:84689-89120 GCF_000298275.1 Orycteropus afer afer | reverse complement strand
CCTCATTGTTATATTAGTTGGCAAACTATAACGACAAATGAGGTGGGCATTTTACAGCATATTTGGTATGCATGTATCTCCTTAGGTGATGTATCTGTTCTTTTTTTTTTTTTTTTTTTTGTCTTTTTTTTTTTTATTATGTTTATTGCTAACTTATTGTTACGATTATGGATTTTTGGACTATTTTATGTCAGTCCTGTATAAGACAGGTTTTTACTAAATATTTTCTTCTATTTTTTACTTTTTCTTTTCAATTTTCTAGTGTTTTTGACACAAGTAAACAAACAAACTCACTGCCATAGAGTCGATTTGAATCATAGTGACCCTTCCTTGGATTTCCAAGGCAGTATCTATATGGTAGTAGATTGTCCAATCTTACTTCCAAAGAGTGGCTGGTGGGTTTGAACCACCAGCCTTCTGGTTAGCAGTCAAATGCCTTAGATACTACACCACCAGATTTTATCATTTTAATAAAGACAAAATGACAACTGTATCCTTCAATAATTAAGTTTTTTTTTTTTTGAATTGTTATTTTGTTTTGATGTTTATTTTTATCCCTCCAACATGAATTCTAACCCATAACTTATTTCTTGGTGCTAATGTAGGTCTGAGTACTGATTTTAGACACAGAAACGTTGAGTACCAGTGTTTTGATTACATCAGAATAAGGACACTATGACCCTGTGTGTGAGAGGTAGCCCACGTAAGAATACCATGTAATTGTCTAAGGGAGGGTACCGAGTGCTGACAGTGTAGTCCTGTCTGAGGAAAGATACTAATGGGGATTAGTGTATGTGTCTCTGAAGAATGGGACCCTCATGGATAGTGTATGCCTGTCTGATGGAAGGCATCTCTGTGAGGACAATGTGAGCCTGTACAAGGGAAGATGCCCATGTGAGAACACTGTGCCTGTCTGAGGGACAGAGAGTAGTTGGGGACACTGGGAGCCTGTCTGAGGGGAGAATGTGAGCTTGGTGCACAGAGTCCATAGAATACGCTGGAGTTTCTCTTTATGGGAAAATCTCCCAATCACAGAAACAACTGCCCTCTTCAGTATCTTGTTTGTCAAGATGAATATCCTGCCATCAGGGAAAGTGGGGTGGGGGGAGAGGGTGCTGGTGACTGAGAAAAGTCCCCCTACAAACTGATAAATTACTTCCTGTTCCTGAGGCTGCAGTGAGAATGTGAGGATTTAGAGCTGCGAGGAACAAGCCACGCAGTGTCCCTGGGGACAGTTGAAAACTAGGGGAGCAGAGGAAGATACAGGAAACCACTAGCAGAGAGAGCCTCCTCTACAGGTGTCCTTGTGGTGGATCCTCCTTCAGTGTGTCCTGAGCGCCCCCTGCCATCTGGTCCTTGCGGGGAGGTTTGGGTCTGAGCTCCAACTGAATCTGGATCACAGTGCCTTGGGCACAGTAATATGTGCCTGCGTCCTCACCTGTCACAGTGTTCAGCTGTAAGAACACTTGGTTCTTGCTTGTGTCCCTGGAGATGCTCATCCGAGACTGGAGATTGGGGCTGTAGTTGGTTTTTCCATTAGCCCAGATCACACCGAGCCACTCCAGCTCCTTCCCTGGGCGGAGGCGAATCCACGACACGGCATATTCAGAAATTGATAGTGTGTAGGTGGCACAGGTGAGCCTGAGCGTCTGAGAAGGGGACACGGTCCCCTCTCCCCATTGCACAATATGTTCCTTGGCTTGGACACCTGGGAACAGAGAAACACTGTGAGTAAAGTAGATACACTGCTTCACTCCTCACTTATTTATTCAACTCAGGCCACTCACCATAGACGGTGGCCATCAGGCAGACGAGGACTGCTGGGAAATCCATGTGTGTCTGGTGGAGACTCTTCATGACAAAGGCCCTGGCCCAGAGTGAGGAGGCAGATGGCACTCCTCACCCCAGCCTGGAGTTTTTCTTGAACCTGGCTTATTTGCATGGGTGGATCTGGACTCAAGGTGGAGCAGTTGTATGAGAGGAAGATCACGGACTCTGTGGCTCTTCTGTGGGGAGGAGTCAGGAGAGGCCCTAGTCCCACTGAGAAGTGGAGGGAACACCCTGAAAACATGAAGATACTCAGGGAATAAGCTCAAGACTTAATCGCTTTCCCCATGTACCTCCAGGTCCTCCTCATTTCCAAACTTTCCTTGGAAGGTCAGTTGGAAGTTGTGCTTAGTATCCTGAGTTTTTGCAGGAGGAGAGGGGCTAAGGGGCGTAGGGCAATATGATCACTTCCTGTAATCTTGAAAATGTACAAACACTCAAACAAAACATAGATCATTAGAGACTCAGACCCAGGGAGCAACAGTGAGAGGTTCGGCTCTTGTAGCCCAATGTATTCAGAGGAACTGAAAATGCACTGGCTCTAATCATTCATCACGCAGTTTATTTAAAACATTGAAATCTTTGGAAGCTGTATTTGTAGAGAAAAATTCATGAAACATTGTCATCACAGGGGGCTACTGAAAAGTACAAAATCTATGTTTTCATTTGTTTGTTTTTGCCAAATGGGAGGGAAGGAGTCTAAAGAGAGACACGAATTTTACCAAATGCTCATACTTGAGTTATTCTGAAGGAATAATGCTTAAGATGCAGAAGGAATGCGCTTGGACCTCTCAAGAATTAAAACATAAATTATGAAATGCATCCAATGCATGAAACCAGTTTGGGGGAGCACTGGTAACATAGTGCCTAAGGCACTTGACTGCTAACCAGAAGGCTGGTGGTTCAAACCCACCAGCCACTCCTCAAAAGCAAGGTTGGGCAATCTACTACTGTAGTGATACTGTCTCAGAAACCCAAGGAGGGGTTGCTATGACTCGGGTCTGACTCGACAGCACATAACAACAACAACAACAACAATGCATGAAACCACACTGGCAGCTTCATTGTTTTCAGTCCAGTGAATTCAGAGCAAATAAAGACGTCTGTGGCCTTATCATGTAACCCTCACTCTTCTTGTGCTTGATACAAGCCCTGAGGAACACTCCTTCTGCCTTCATTCCCAGCAGGCCCTCAGAGTGGGTTGTTGATCTCAGAAGTCAGGGGACACATGACGATCTGAACAGGTCATGTCCTAGACTCTCGGACCCATGGATCCTGGGTGGACACGGCAAAGGGAAAGACCTTTGGGGTGAATTCTAGGACCACGAATGGAATACGACTTTTAGTTTTCCTCACAGACTGGGCTTCCAGCTGCTCTTTCATATCCCTGCATTTGATCACTAATGAGCAGATGTTGTGTTAAGTAACAATGGTCCAAATGTGACCAGTTGGGCTTCAATGCCAAGTATACAAGCCATTTTATTCAACCCTTTACTGATTGCCAATGTTTCTATGGGTCTTGGTGTAAAAATAATAATATCAAATCCAAGCCTCAAGTTGCAATACTGAAATATTCTGTGGGCAAAATATTGAATGATACAGGAAGTATCAAAAGTAGATGGAAAGAAACACAAAATCACTGAAAGTATGCAGGTGATCCAACCTTGTATGCAGAAAGTGAGGATGAATTAATGCACTTACTGTTGAAGATTAAAGATTATTGTCTGCAGTATGTGTCACAGTTCTAGACAAAGAAAACAAAAATCCTGACAACTGGAACATTAAACAGTATCATGATTAAGGAAGAAAGACATTTAAGTTGTCAAAGATCTCATATTACTTGGTTCCATCATCAACAGCAACAAAAGCATCAGTCAAGAAATCAAATGACGTATTGCACTGGGCAAATCTGCTGCAAACAAACTCTTTAAAGTGATGATGAGCAAAGATGTCTCATTTGAAGACTAAAGTGCACCTAGCCCAAGCCATGGTATATTCAATAGCCTCATATGCAGATGAAAACTGGACAATGAATAAGGAAGGACAAAGATGAGTTGATGCTTTTGAGCTGTGGTGTTGGCGAATAATAGTGACAGTACCATGGACTGCCCAAAGAACTAACAAATCTGTCCAGGAAGAAGTGCAGCCAGAATGCCCTTTGGAAGCAGGAATGGACAGACTTCATCTCACCTACTTTGGTCTTATTATCACAAAGAACCAGTCCCTGGAGAAGGATATCATGTTTGGTAAAATGAAAGGTCACCACAAAAGGTGACTGCCCTCGGTGAGGTGGATTGACACAGTGGCTGCGACAGTGGGCGATACAAAAGGGATTGTGAGGCTGACACAGGTTCGAGGAGTGTTTCATTCTGTTGTACATGGGGTCACTATGAGTCAGAACTGACCCAATGAAACCTATCAACCACAACGACATCATTGCAATCAAGAGAGTGGACACTATCTGTCACCTCCAAAGCATTCCTCTTGTTCCTCTAGAATTCCTCCCTCCTTCCTCTTACCTAAGGAGCTCTGGTGGTGTAGTGGTTAAACCATTGTGCTGCTAAGCAGAAAGTTGGTGGTTTGAATCCACTACTCATTATGAGG
>NW_006922991.1:80474-83365 GCF_000298275.1 Orycteropus afer afer | reverse complement strand
AATAAAAAAAAAAAAAAAAAAAGACAACACTATTCTCTTGTGTGTTTGTTGCTGCACAAAATCCATCAAACGCTGTCTTCTGCAGACACACCACCAAAACTCTCCACCACCATCTCCCCTTTCCTCCATAAAGAATAAAACTTCAATCTGCAAGAGAAGACTGCAAAAACTCTCAGCTGATGACACAGGTAGAACCACTGCAGCCGGGGAAGAGACATCTGAGAAAAGACCAGTCTCCCCTGGAGGAGTAACAGGAAGTGATGTGGGCAGTCCTTGCCTCTGGAGAAAGGATGGGGACATTTGAAAGTCCACACACTGGACCCAAGGCCACAATATCTGCCTAGGAATTAGATTAATTATGAATATTGAACAGTGCTTCCCCACTTGGCACATTTCCCTTGCTATAGAGCTGCACCGTAAGCAGATGTGAAAGTGGTAAACCCTCTCCCTGTGACTATGACCCTGTTTGGAAAGAGGGTTACATTAGTTTGGAAAGTTTTGTTACATTAGTGAGGCCAGACTGGAGTAGGATGGTCTTGACCCTAGTCACCCAGAAGGGTCTCAAATAAAGAGCCCAATAAACACACACATGGGAATGCAACCCTAAAGGAACACCCAGACACCAGGGAAACCCAAGGAGATCACGGAACTCCCTGGGCTCCCACCAGGCAAGGACTCCCACCACTGAGTCAATGCCCTTCTTTGAACTACCAACCTCCAATATTGTGAGACAACACATTCCTGGTTTTTCATTCCATTCACTTATGGTTTATATTGTGGCTGTTGTTATGGCAATACTAGATAACTAAGGTACCCCTGTAACTACAGTAATGGTCCTCAATTATAAACAAGTCAAAGAACCCAGAAGAACACAAAGAGAGAAGGCAAACCAAATCCAAAGCTGAAGCCCATAGAGAGAGACAGAAGGCATCACCACAGAAATCTGAATTGTGTGGTGTGTGGAGCAGAAACAAACTTGAACTCTGGTAGCCATAGCAACAGTAAACTCCAAACGCAATCCTGACCAGGTTCACACGAACGTCCACAATAAGTGATTTATGAATATGTGTTAAGTTTCTCTATCTGTCATGATAAATCTGTATTCTATTCCTAGACTTGCCATTACAGAACACCATAACTTGGGTGGTTTATAGGAAGAGAGGTTCATTGTCACATAGTTATGGAAGTCGTGAAACCACATCAAGAACAGAAAATAACAAATGCTGGCGAGGATATGGAGAGATTGGGACTCTCATACACCGCTGGTGGGACTGTAAAATGGTACAACCATTGTGGAAAACAATATGGAGACTCCTTCAAAATTTGGAACTAGAAATACCATTTGACCCAGCCATTCCATTACTAGGTATATATCCTAAGGAAATGAGAGCCATGACAAGAACAGACATATGCACACCCATGTTCATCGCAGCACTATTTACAATAGCCAAAAGATGGAAACAACCTATATGTCCATCAACTGAAGAATTGATATTCAAACTATGGTACATACATACAATGGAATACTATGCAACCCTAAAGAATAATGTAGAATCTGCAAAACACCGCATAACGTGGATGAACTTGGAGGACATCATGCTGAGTGAAATAAGTCAATCACAAAAGGACAAATATTGTATTGGTCCGTTATTGTAATAGTCAAGGAAACACTTATCTATGGAAGGTCATTTTCTTTGTTGGTTACCAGGGGTTGGAGGGAAGGGGAGGGAATACTGTTAGATAGATAGAGATAAGTTTTAATTTGGGTGAACAAAAAGGCAATGTACCAAACGTGAGTGATCAATATAGTGGCATTGAGGAAGAAAAACACATAGAGAGCTATGTGGGAAGTACAGACAACAAAGATGAACCCTTTTGCACCTATAATATGACATGCTCAGTGAAGGCAAACATGGGTATATGGGTGGATAGATGGGTGGACAGGCTGAAATATTAGATATCTATATGAAGTGGAGAGTGCATCCAATAACACGTATAGGATAGGCAGACAGAGGTCCAATAACTTTATGTGTATGATCTGAATTCCCAGGTGTATAATGGGGCTGACAAGGGGCAAGGTTTTAATCACTACTTGGCCACTGACAGCTACCCAGAGGGACCGAGTAGTTGAACTTGTGGGCTCGGGACCATAGTCCCAGAGGACATCAAACTCAATTGGCATATCATACTACACAAATCATTGTTCCACTTTCTACCGTGGCTAGGAGCAACTGAGATCTTAATAGCTTGCAAGCTGCCATCTAGATGCAGCAATGAGTCCCTCCTCATCCAGAGCCAAGAAGAATGAACAAACCAAAAATTCATGGAAACAATCAGTCCTAGCGACTGGTACACCATCTGATCTGCAGCCTATATGACTATGAGACCAGAAGAAATAGATGACGCTCAGCTACTACTGTCAACCACTTGGAAGAGGATCTTTGTAGGAGATCCTGGATAGACAGGGGATAAAATGTAGAACAAAACTCAAAATCATTTGGAAAAAAAAAAAAAGAAGAAGAAGCGGGGAACAGATTTACTGGCCCAATGGAGCCTGGTGGAACCACTGAGACTATGGCCCCTAGCTGCCCTTCAGGTCTGGAATTGAACACACACCTGTAGCTTCCAGCCAAGCAGTAGACAGGCATACTAGTTGAGCATTTATCTAAGGTAGATACACTCCTTGGAGAGAACAAGTAAGAGAGAAAGAAGGGCTGCTCAGGCTCAGGTAGACAGCTGAGGGGGTAGGAGTTCATGCAGGGATGGTCACAGTGAAGCAGTACCTATCGGGAGGAAGTGGGAGAGGAGATGTTGCATTGTGCTAAATTGTGGTCAATGTCATGAGAAAAAGTATAGGTGATCTGCTGTATGGAAAGTGTATTTGCTCTGTA
>NW_006922991.1:70027-80374 GCF_000298275.1 Orycteropus afer afer | reverse complement strand
GAAAGAAAAAGAAAAAGAACACTGGTATTATCGGTTCCTCCTGAGGGCTCTGAGTGATAACCTGCCTCATTCTTCTCTTCCAGCTGTTGGTGACAGCCCACAGTCCTTGTCGTTGGTCGCCTTACATCTCTGTCCTCTCTGCTTCCATCCTCACCTGACTGCCCTCCATCTGTGTGTCTCGGCTTCTCTCTTCTTTGATAAGGACGGCACTTACGTTGGGTCAGGACTGAATCTCCTCCAGTGTGACTTCAATATCTTAACTGATAACATCGTTAGGAGCTCTGGTGGTGTAGTGGTTAAGGGCTTTGGCTGCTAACCACAGTATCAGTGGTTCAGACCCATGGGCACTCCGTGAAATAATATTCCATAAAGAATTCTAGCCTTGGAATCACAAGGGTTCACTAGGAGTTAGAGTAGACATGATGGCAGTGAGTTGACTTTTTGGTTTTGGTAACACCTTTAGAGATCCTATTCCCAAACAGAGGGAGTCCTGGTGGTGCATTGATTAAGCACCTGGCTGCTAATACAGAGATTTAACCCATCAACTACTCCATAAAAATCCCACCCTTCCCTCCCTCTCCCACTCACTGGCCTTAAGACTGCCATGATGACTGCCAATCTCACACCCTTGCTTGGTCTCTGCTGCACGATTCTGCCTCCCTGTGTGACAATCCTCTTTGTCCATGGGAGACTATTTCATCCTATTACAAATAAACATTTACAAATCAGACAATTGAGGGGCAGACACAGAATCTTAAAGCTGGAGAGATTCCCAAAGGAAAGTTTTAGAGAGAGAAGAAGCCTGAGACTCTGCCAGGAACCCAGCTCTCCACCCCATCGGCACCTACCCCTGGTGCTGGTCCCTGGACTTAGTGAGTCCTGAGCACTCCCTGGAGCCCGGCTCCCTTCCTGCAGAGCAGGATTATGTCTGAGCTCACACTGACTTCCTCTCACTGTGTCTTTCACACATTAATACAGGTCAGTGTCCTCTGGTTTCAGGCTGTCCATATGCAGACAAAACATGTTCTGGACATTGTCTCTGGAGATGGTGAATCGGCCCCTCACAGAGTCTGAATAGTAGGCGCCCCCACCAGGAGTAATACCTGAGACCCACTCTAACCCCTTGCCTGGAGCATGGCGGACCCAATCCATGTCATAACTGCTGAAGATGAATCCAGAGCCCTTACACCAAAGAGACCCTCCAGGCCGCCTCACGTCTCCCCCAGACTCCACCAGCTGCCCTTCACACCAGGCACCTGCAAGAGCAGAGACAGCCTGGTCAGGAAAGGGCCACACACGTTCACCGTTTCTCTCAGTCATGCCCGTTTTCACACAATCCCTGTCCATAAATTACCTTCTAAAATAGCAATAAGGAAAACCCAGCGCAGCCCAGAGTCCATGCAGACTCCTCTGTGTTCAGTGCAGATCACTGAATGGAGACACCCGACAGTCATGGGGGAGGGGCTCCTCTCCCAGAGCTGCAAGGTCGGGGCTGGACCTGCTTTCATTCGCTTGGAGAGGGGCCCTATTTGCATGTCCTCCTCCTTTATAGCAACATGTGGGGTTGCATGAGTTCTGAGAGGGCCATAACCCAGAGAGTCCAGGAGTGTCCTGGGGGTGTTTTTTGGCAAAGATGATAGCTGGCAATTACAATTTGTTGTTATGTGACTGTGGTGAGATAAACACTTAGCACCCATGATCGTCTTTATTTATTTATTTTTGTTTGTTTTTTCCTATTTAAATATTTCCTATTATTTACTGATATGAAACTACAAGCAGAACCTAGAGGGACAGTGTGAACTGTCTGTGAGCCTGTGTGTGGTAAGAGTTATCTCAGTATCTGGGCTTTGCTCCTCCTAAATGGACCACACTGCTCCCCATGGCAGCATTGGGCGGGCCCAGTGAAGTGTACAGAACACCCTGTCTATCACAGGACATGGGTGTGCTGCATTTAGAGTTTTTCCAAGGAAGTGGAGAACCAGGGTCCCTGTGGTGGAGTTGTCTAGAGTCCCTGCCACTTATGCTTGTCATTATCTATCTCCCTGTTGCTCCTTCTCGACCAATATATCATATTGTAATACCTTTATGGAGGCTTGTTTTTGTGTAAAACATGACACTTCGTTAAATTATACAATTCATTGAGAATTAATACAGGTGTACAATAGTGTAACCATCATCAACATCATGACAAGGAACAATTGCACACTCTCTCAAGCACTGTCAGACCTGTAGGTTAGATGTACCCTGATGCATATTGTGTTCTTGCCTTCATATATTCCGTTGTAGTTTTAGGATTTTAATAACACAATCAGGAAGTCAAACTCTATAAAATATTTCATACCCTGTGATAAATATTATGCTCAAGAAAAGTAGTTTTACTTTACATTTTCTCTATAAGGTATAATTACATTGGGTTTGCTTCACCCCCTTACACAGTTTAAGTTACAGTACTAATAACTATTAATGCCCTCATTGGCTTATCTAGAAGACAAAGTATTATGATAAAAATGTGCAGAGATCTGAAGTTAGAAAGCCAACATGGAAGAACACATTTGAAATTTCTAAAAGTAAAGTAACTGACAAAAAAAAAAAAAAAAAAAAAAAACACCTTAGTTGCAATATTGAAGGATTCTATGGGCAAAATAAGGAACTCTGGTAGGGCATTGCGTAAGGCATTTTGCTTATAACAAGAAATTTGGAGGTTCAAACCCACCATCTATTATGCAGAAGAAAGATGATGTAGTCTGCTTCTGTAAAGATTTATAGCCTTGGAAACCCAATGGGTGTCGTGTTGAGTCAGAATTGACTCAATGGCAGTGAATTTGAACGACGCAGTAAGCTTCAAATGAAGATAGGAGGAATCCACAGAATCGCTGTACTAAGATGATCCCGTCGGTGTTCAACCATTGCGTAGGCAGCATAAGATCAATCACTGCTAGCATTGAAGGAGGAAGTGCAAGCTTCCCTGAAGCCATTGGGGAAAAGCAAGGTGCAGTTTTTGGGGTTCATGGAGCTGAAAGATGCAGTGAAGTCCTTAAAGCTCGGGTTGCACACACAGAATTCTCTCGACGAATGTTTGCTCAGGGTTATTTTACCTGATTCCTATTCTTCAGGATTGTGATCAGATGTCAGGATAGATGTGTGTTATTTCTGTCCTCAGGAAGCAGAGAGGGGTGTGTTTTGTGGAAAGTAGATGTGACCACTAAATTCTCTCTTAGTCTCTCTGTTACAGGTAGGGACAGGAGGGACTTTTTAGACAGTCAGTTCAGAGAGAACATAAATGTCCTGTGTGAACAATTGGGGACCAGCCTGAGCCCCTTCTGTGTGTGGTCCTCAGTGGGTCTGCACTCAGGCCTACATCTCTGCAGGAGCAGTCAATGCGTAACCCACATTGTGACTGTGCCCATGAGGCTTCTGGGAGACAGGTAAACATCTGTCTGCCTTCCCCCTTCTCATCCCCTGGCAGAGCAGCCATGTTGGACAGGAGAGTGGAGGGCTTTTACAGGAGCAGGGGGCTAACAGCGAGTTCTCTCCCAACCCCTGTCATTGTGTAAACCTGAATTTCTTCCAGTGCTTTATTCACCTGGAGACACTTGCAGGCCCACAATGTCCTCACTGTCACATAAAATAAGGTGCAGACACTGGACGGTTCTAAGACCTCTCAGTCCTCCATAGGCACTTTCATGTTGAACATTCACAGCTCTATGACATTGTGGGACTGAACTGTTATAAACATTTTTAAAGACCGTCTACTTTTCCAGCCACACTGTCTTTCTCCAGGGACTGGTCCTTCCTGATAGCATGTCCAGAGTACATGAGATGAAGTCAAACCATCTTCCCTTCTAAGAAACATTCTGGCTGCATGTCTTCCAATACAACTGTGTTCAATCTTCTGGCCGTCCATGACATATTCAATATTTTCACCATCATATACTTCAAACACATCTATTCGTCCTTGTCCTTCACTTAGCTTGCACATGTTTATCAGCTGATTGGAAACACCATGGCTTGAGTGGGGCACACATTAGTCTTCCAAGTGACAACTTCACTTTTTAACACTTTAAAGATATATTTTGCACCATATTTACCCAGAGCAATATGTCTTTCTATTTCTTGACTGTTATTTCCATAGTGGTTGATTGTGGGTTCCAATAAAACGCAACTCTTGGAAACGTCAATATTTTCTCCACTTATCATGATGTTGTTAATTGGCTCCGTTGTGAGGATTTTTGTTTTCTCTATCTTGAAGTATAATCCATTCAATAAGGTTCAGTCTTTGATCTTCATCAGTGTTTCAAGTCTTCCTCACCTTCACCAAGCAAAGTTTTGTCATCTGCATATCCCAGTTTGTTCATGAGTTTTCCTCCAATTCTTCTGCTGCTACTTCTTCTGATAATCCAGTATTTCTGATTATTTTATTAGCATAAAGATTAAATAAGTATGGTGAAAGGATGCACCACTGATCACCTTGTTCTCTTCAAATGACGGTCTCTTCATCAATGTGAAGATTTCAGGTGAGCACAAGTAAACCCATTGGATTTCCCATTTTTTAAAATGTTATCGATAATGTGTTATGATCCACACAGTCAAATGTCTTTACATAGTCAATAAAATGCAGATCAATATCTTCTTCATATTCTTTCCTTTCATCCAACAGAGATATCCTTCATTCTGTTCCACTTCTTAATTTATCTTGAATTTCTGGCAATTGTTTTTCTATGTAATAATGAAAGTTTTTTTTTTTTTTTTTTTTTCACCCCGGGAAAAGTTTAATTTCAAGTGATATTCGTGATGTTGTCGTTTTTATGTTCTGTCAAGTCATTTTCAGCTCTTAGCGACCCCTTGAACAGTGGGATGAAACACTGTCTCATCCCATACTAGATCCATGATCCTTGCTATACTTGAGCCTTCATCACAGCCACTGTGTCAAGCCTTCTCGTTGAGGGCTTTCACCTCTTCCATTGACCCTCCACCTTACCAAGCTTGACATCTTTCTCCAGCAAACGGTCCCTTCTGACAATATGGCCAAAGTATGTGAGAGGAAGTCTGGCCACTCTCACTTACAAGGAATCTTCCTGCCACACATCTGCCAGGACAGATTTGTTAGTTCTTTCAGCAGTCCACGGAACATTCAGCATTCAATGTCAGCACACAACTCAAAAGCATGAACCCTTCGTCAGTCTTCTTTATTCACTGTCCAGCTCTAACATGCATATGAGATGATTAAAAATACCATGTTTGGGGCCAAGATCACCCTAGACCTCAAGGAGACATCTTTGCTCCTCGACACTTGAAAGAGGTCCTTTGCAACCCATTTGCCCAGTGTTATACATCGTCTGATGTCCCAACTCCTGCTTCCACTGGCATCAATTGTAGAACCAAACAATGTGAAGTCTCTGCCAAATTCGATCTTTTCTCCATTTATTGTGATGCTGCTTATAGGTCCTGTTGTGAGGACTTTTGTTTCCTTTGTATTGAGATGTAAGCCATCCTGCAGACAATTCTTCAGTCATCATCAGTAAGTGCTTCAAGTCATTCTCACATATTTCCTGCTTGATTTTAAACCAAGCAGTGTCCCCTCGTTCTGTTCAAACAACAGCCTCCTGCTCTATGTCCATGCTCCTCGTGAGTACAGTTCAGTGTTCTGGAATTCCCATTCTTCTCAATGTTATCCACAGTTTATTATGATCCACGCAATCAAATGTTTCTGCATAGTCAATAAAACTCCAGTAAACATCTTTCTCATATTCTTTGCTTTGAGTAAAGATCCTTCTGACATCAGCAGTGATATCCGTCATTCCACATCCTCTCCTGATACCATCTTACATTTCTGGAAGTTCTCTGTCAGTATACTGCTACAACCGTTTTTTATTTATCTTCAGCAAGATTTTACTTGTTTGCAATAGTAATGATAATATCCAATGATTTCCTCATTATGTGGGAGATTATGTGATAATTCCCACATTCTGTTGAATTACCTTTCTTTCAAGTGGGCACAAACATAGATCTCTTTCAGTCAGTTGGCCAGTTATCTTTCTTCCAAATTTATTGCTATAGAAAAGTAAATGCTTCCCGCATTGCTTTCTTTTGTTGAAACTTCTCAAAGGGTATTCTGTCGATTCCTGTAGACTTGTTTTTGGCAGTACCTTCAACACAACTTGGGCTTCTTCCTTCAATACTGAAAATTAGGGTCCAAAGTGTGGCTACAATGGAAGGGATGATTATGCCTGTTAAGTCATACAGCAAGGGTAAATGTGGGTAAAGTAAACATATAATTTAACACATTAGTAATTAATGTCAAAGGCAATGAGACAGTCACTGAAGACAAACACATCAGAAATCCCAGAATATATTAGTCAAAATGTAAAACAGAAAAGCCTTATTATTTATTTCCATGTAACACCAGAAAAATGCTAGTCATTTTGTACAGCAATAGACTAAGTGAATAGAAATGAAAAAAAAAAAAAAGATACCTAATGAAAGAGATGTAAGGATATCATCTGTTAGAGGGATACTAGAATGCACAGAACATGAGAGGGACTGTGAATGTTCCCTGATATTCGGATACACGTGGCTCATTCCACTCGTGCATAAGCAGAATCAGAGTAAGACAGTTACATTAGGTTGCAACTAAATACTATATAAAATGTGAGTCAGTTCACTTCCACCATAGTGCACAATTTCCATATGGAAAAGTCATGGATTTAAAATTGCATCAGGACCCACAGATGTGAAAACATGCAAATTTCCCAGATTGATTTCATGAGCTGAGACACAAGCGTCAGTAATGCCTGCTCACTTTCAATCCCGTCACCAACAGAAGACAGGCTGGGACATGTTGTCCTATTATTTGCAAGATGATTGAGTAGCTTCTCAAGCAAGTGACCCTCTGTGAGAAATGTGAACACACACTCACTCCTCCATTGTCAACATAGTTAGGATCCATTGCTAATCACAGATGGGAACTTGGGGAAGAAGGAAGGGATTCGGAAGCGACCGGACCAGACAAAATGGTAACAAAAAATAATTAATCTTGCTTCCACAGAACCCCAAATTCTGAAAACAAGTGTGATGCTGCCACCTTAAATAAATGGTAGTTTCTCATTATTTATTTATTTTACTGCTTAAGTGATTTAAATTTTCATGGATTTGAACACATCAATTTTTCATTGATTGTGTTTTTGAATAGTGAGATTCTCTGTAGCAAATATTCAGTCTATGCCCTCTTGGGGAAATGCAAATTTAATTGTGTAACTTCATTAAGGTGTTCGAAGGTATTGTTACTTTGCACTGAGAGAGGAACTGGATTGATCCTTATTATTTCAACCAACACTATTAAGAGTATATAAATAATAACCAGTGCCATGACAACAGATTGCAATACACATGGTTCGGGGAGAGGAGTGTGGATGAAATATGGTCCTTCCTCACAGAAGCTCAGCATCAAGTTTAGATGCAGGACATGGAATATCATGGACCATGGGAGAGGATGCTCTACAGGGCACACTACAATCTCAGAACAAGAATGGCACAAGTGACGAGATGGCTATCCCTAATGGGTAATTAATCAAGTAACTATACATAGTGCAAATTTGTAATTTAGACAATGTAAGAGACAACAACAACAAAAACACATAAAAACAAGCCTTAAAGCCAAATTATACTTGTCAAAATAGAAAAAAAAATATTTACAATTTATAGGTAGGTTAATAAAGACCCTCATTGTACACAGCAGTAGACAAAGAGAGTAGAATTCATAGGACTGAACACAATCAAAGACACATGAGGATAACATCTTCTAAACAGATTTCACAAAGGCATAGTATATGATTGGAACCTTGAAGGTCCTTCATGCCTGGGACGTGGAACATAACTCTTAAGACAAAGTTGTCATTCAACCCAGACACAAGCAGAATCGCAGTGATTCAGTTATGTTAGACTCTTACTGAATTCTGTGTAAAATGTGAATCAGTTGTCTTGTGCCATTAATTAAGTGTTCTGATTGTTTAGTCCACAGAGCAGTGCACAATTTAAACATATACCATGACCTACTGCTCTGATAGCATAGTGCCTAAGGCACTTGACTACTAACCAGAAGGTTGGTGGTTCAACCCTACCAGTCACTCCTCGGAAGGAAGGTAGGGCAATCTATTTCTGTAGTGGTGGTGCCTTGGGAACCCAAAGAGTGGTCACTATGAGTCAGTCTGACTCGACGGCACATAACAATAACAACAATAACAACGATTATGGAGAAATGCAGTTAGCCTCTATTGACTTCATGGGGGTGATATATGCCATCAATCCCTGAGGAGTTGTAATCCCATCAGCAACAGAAAACAGAAAGAGGTGTGCTACCCTCTTCTATGCACAAAGACTCACTAGGAGTTGGACTCAACCTGACTGCACCTGTCCTCTACTGGGATATTGATGCACGCCATTTTTTGCCTGTCCTGTGGAATCTCCGCTCCCTCATCCCATGACACACAGAGGAGCCTGGTCTCTCCTTCTCAGGAATGTTTTCCCCACCCACCAGGAGAACTTAAGTGGTGTTTAGATAGAGCAGGAAGGAAAGAAAGGGATATTCAAAAGTTGGTGGATAGATCATTAAGATAGAGAGACAGAAAGACAGACAGACAGATAGATAGATAGATAGATAGATGAGAGAGAGAGATGATAAACAAGTAGATTAGAATCAATCCATAGATTCTTTAAAATGAAGCAAAACACTCATGCACCTAGACAGAGATTACCCACTCAATACAAATATTAAGCAAACACAAATAAATAAACTTTATATTTATGACATGAAAGAAGATATTTTATGAAATGATGATGGATACTGTGGAATTACCACTGATTAAAATGTCTATTTAGGATGCATGGATCACAGAGCAATTTGGAACCAACCATGAACACACATCATGGGACTGCCTTGTTATTTGACTCGCAGTGAGCCACTCTCTGAGAAGTCATATCCTGACATGCTGCTTCAATACCCCAGAGAGTGGGAACTCTGCCCTGTCCGCATTAGGGACCAGTGTCCCGATGATGCTGTGCTTCCACAGAGTGACTCTTGAGAGCACAGTAGACAGTGTTTCCTCAGTTTCTGACATCGAGGGCCCCCTGTGGAGATGACTCTGGGAGCTCCACTGTGCAGCGGAGTCTGTCTGAGGGTTTTTGATGGCTCAGGATGTGGTCTCTCTCACTGTGCCTGCCGCACAGTAATAGACGGCTGTGTCTGAGACCTTCAGGCTGCTCCACTGCAGGAAGGCAGTGCTGATGGAGTTGTCTGCAGAGATGGTGACTTGGCCTTGGAAGGACGGGCCGTAGTTGGTTTCTGAATCTCTAAGGTCAATATTGCCCATCCACTCCAGGCCCTTCCCGGACTGTTGACGCACCCAGCTGATCCAATTTGCATTTCCAGACCTCTTACAGGAGATCTTCAGAGACTCCCCGGGCCTCTTCACCTCTGCCCCAGGCTATACCAGCTGCACCTGGGCCCAGACACCTGTATATGCAAGAATCAGAGGTCAGAGCTTTGATCCTCCCACCCCTTCTATGACCTCAATCCTGGGCCATTCCTGACCTGTGAGACCAGCGATGAGGAGGGTGAGGATGGTGGCAGACCCCATCTTGGAAGAAGGATGGAAAGGGCCAGCACTGAGGACCTCAGCAGGGTGGTGAAGGAGCCTCCCCTGTGGAGGCGAACTGTGGGTTAAATGGGCTGTCCTCCACGTTGCATATCCCTGCCCTACCTTCCAGATGAGACTGCACAGCCCTTATAATTCTACAACCCCAAGGGACGTAAGGGTGCTGGTCTTGAGCCTGCTGGGAAAGACAGGACACAACCCCGATACCAGCCCTCCACACACACTCATACCGGTCACAGCACCGCAGCCCTGGATGGCACCAAGCAGTGCCTCCAGGTCCCAGGGCAGCCCTCAGTCCACATTGGGTGAGAGGATGTTGGAGGGTTGTGTGAGTCTGCAGCCAGAGGAGCCTGGGGTCACCAGAGACGGTCCCTTCCTCCGGTGCCTTAGGGAATCCTGGATATATTGGAGTTAGAAAGTGTCTGTGTCCCTTTAAAGAGGGTTTGAAGCCTCTAGCTTCCCAGATAGCTCCTTCCACATAGATCAGTCAGGTGGCCCCTAGACCCATGTGGGTGCCTGGACTTCTTACTGCCTGAGGCGGGAACCCAGGTGTCAGAGAGTGTGGTCCTTACTCACAGCTGTCTCTCAAGTCCGTGATGCTCAAGTCAAAAACGAGGGTCTCTGGCTGGGTTCTCCTGTTAAACACGGACCGTGTTCCTTGCTTTCTTTTTGACAATATAACTTTGCCCATAATTTC
>NW_006922991.1:47838-69537 GCF_000298275.1 Orycteropus afer afer | reverse complement strand
TATGTATGTGTATATGTTTATGTATATGTTTATGTATATGTATATGTGTATATGACTCATGATGGAGGAATGAATGGTCTTGGAACGGTGAGGCAGAGGAAGCTGTAAGAGGAGCAACGAGGTCCCAAACCAAAAGAGGAATTCTATTCCTTCCTCCTTTCACTTGTTCCTGAGCCTGGCACCCATGCCTATTGTCCTGAGGCCCTATAGCCCACCCCCCACTCCTCCCTGTGGGGTGGGTTAAGATCTGGGTTCACAATGTCTCCCCTCAATGCCTTTGTCTCCATTACAACACACATCAAGTCATGGACTCTGTGATGTTCATGGTGTGGAGTCTCTGGTCCTTGAAATGGTCTCTTGAAGCATGAGTCAGCGTTTGACAGTGCCCAGGTCCAAAGTATAACTACTGATGAAATACCCAGGCTCCAGTAAGTGTGTTTTCAGATTTTTCCAAGGAAAGAGGATTTGAGGGTCTACCTCGCCTGAAGCCCACCTTCCTGGACTTGGCTCACACAGCTAAACACCCAGATACACGGGAGTCTGTGAATCAGCCTATCATCAGTCCATCCATATATTGATGTACCTAGCTATCTCTCAGGAGCTCTGGTGGTGCAGTGCCTAAGACACTTGACTGCTAACCAGAAGGCTGGCGGTTCAAATCCATCAGCTACTCCTGGGAAGGAAGGTTGGGCAATCTACTTCCATAGTGAAACTTCCTCAGAAATCCAAGGAGGGGTCCCTATGTGTTGGATATGACTCATCGGCAGTGGGTGGTATTGGTAGCTGTCCATCAGATATCTTCTATCAGTTTATCTCTATGCATGCATGTATGGGTCGATCTATCTATCTGTCATCTGTCTATTATTTATATGTCTCTATCTACCCTCACTATTATTTTTATTTTATTTTATTGGTGTTTGGGGAGAGTGGAGGTTATTCCCAAAGGCTCTTTTAGTCTCACTGTAACAAGAAGAATCAATAGGAATTTGTTACATGAGAGATAGCCAATCCACAGGTAATTTAAGGTTGCTGTGTAAACATTCCAATACCAACCTGTGTCTCTCCTTGGGTGTGCTCCTGCCTGTGTCTCCACTCAAAGATGAATGTCTGTAGGAACCTTCCATATATAAACCACCTTGTGACTGTGCCCATGAGACCTTTTGAAACACAGATGACTGCATGACTGTCTCCCACCTTCTCATCACTTGAATCTGAAGACTCATTGGGCAGATGGATGGAGGGCTCTCAGGGAACAGTTTACTGACAGTACGTTGTCTCTTAGCCCTTCTCCACATCTGCTCTAGAACTGGTCCCCATGCTTGTGCTGGTCTGGAGGTTACCTCAAGCTGGGACTTAATAGTACCTCACATCCCACAAGTATAGTGGATCTACACTAAAGTCCTGGTGTATTTACTATTTCTAGCCTTGTTCAGATTATCTCTTTTCTTCACAGGAGTCAAAGAATGGAAACAAGAGGAGACATTCTCATGATCACCAGGGGCATCAGGTGGTTCTCACATGTACCCTCCATCCACATACGGCCTGTGTCCTGCCATTGCCATGAGGGGGTGCGGTTCAGCCTTCCTGAGTTTGTCCAATACTTGTATCAGACAGAAGAAGTATCTACCGTGCCCTGGAATCACCATGGAAACAGGGTGCATGTAGTGGCCCCACCTTGAAGAGGAGCTCTGTGTTTGGAACTGTGTGGTATCCACAGATGTGTACACAGAGATAAATTTAATTGAATTTTACACATGAATTTGTGTGCTACAGATGAGATAGTCACCAGGAAAGGTGTTGAAAAAACATGGAGTGGAATGACATAATACTTGGACTCAGCGTTATCAAGCAGATGGTTACAGTGTCTGTGGAAAATACAAATTGGGAACTTTATGAAGAAATACTAAGCCTCTTCTCTTCTTTATGTCAATATACACTCATGAATGCATACTTCTACCATGCCTGCAGTTACACATGCTAATGCAAACACACACTGCCACAGAGACTCACATAATATCATTTCTCATTAACAAACACATTGTCATGTATACTAAGCACAGTGACACACACATTATCATATACACTAAGGTGCACACACTAGCACTATGCATACAATACACACACACACACACACAAATAAGGAAACATACATATACATCAATGCACAGATTAATGCACAGCTGAACACACAGAATAAAACGCACTGCCATTAAAACAATTAAAAAAAAACACAGAAATATAAGCACACATGTTGTCATACACAGAGTAACATAAACCAACACACAATGATTCAGGACCATAGGCATACATCGATGAAATAAAATGCACACATATTTATATATCCACAGACACACACACACACACTCTCTTCCAGGATGACAAGAATAGCAAGATCTGTGGGGAAAATCCTGTCTGTTCAGACACAGGGAATTTTAGGAGAATTGAAGGACTCCTTCCATAAGGTCCTTTGTATCTTCTCACTTGATGGGCCCTGTAGTCTGTGGGTTCGGAGCTCCCCCTGCAGCCCTGCCTTTTCCCTGCAGTGAGGTTTTTGTCTCAGCTCGTTGTATTTTTCACCAGTAATAGGCAACTGTGTTCACAGAAGTCACAGGGGTCAGCTCCTTGGAGAATTCATCCCTGCCATGTCTCTATGAGTAGAGATTTGTCAAGAATGATGGGTTTTGGCACATATAGCACTTACCTGAGTGTAGTTACCAGCCCTTAGCCTCCCTGTGCACCTGCCCTGGGCATTCAGATTGGGGTGCCTTGAGCACCCCTGCAGTCTAGCCCCTCCAGCTGCCCAACACCATCTATCCCATGGAGTATTTTGTCACACTTTGACTCAATATGACTTCAAACACATATTTAAGTGTATCCACTTACTATGACCATCACTTACCATGTAGTCAAGGCCCAGAACTAACCCTGTAACTCTTTCCTATCCCCAATTACGTACACATCCCAGTCATGGTATTTTCCCCGATTCTGGAGTCCCACCTGCAGTAGTGATGGATCAAGCTACCAACAATCATGATTTTTGGATGCTTCTCTTTGTTTTCAATCATATAAAATCAGTCCATGGCCATGACTCAGCAGACTCTATTCAGCTTACTGTACCATGTATACATGCTGTTGGTTTCCCTCAGCCTGGATTATTGGTCTCTGTCCTGTCCAAGTTTAATAAAAGGATATTTATTGAACCTGTTGGAATCTGGGGTCTCTTCCTCCTTATTACACTCCAGAAAAACAACAACAACAAAAAAAAGACTTAATCTGCAGAGGGAATTCCATCAGAATCTGTATCCCACAGACAAGAGGGAATCCCATATATACGGGGAAGGGAACAAACACACTATCAGAACTCTTGTCACCACCATTTTCCCTTTCTTCCATAAAGAAGAAAACTTTATGTGCCACAGAAGAACACCAAACCTGAAAGCTAATTGCCCTGGTAGAAAACACAGTAGCTGGTGAAGAAATGAAACCAAGTAAAGTAAAATCCATTTCCCCTACCCTGGCACCTGGATGATAATAGAGTGGTAGACTGGATTACCCCTAACTATTTCCCCCACCCTGGTTAAGACAGATAATTAGACAGGACCCGGCATGGGAATAAATAAACTAAATTACCCCCAACTATTTTCCCACCCAGGGCAGAGGAGTATTCAGTTCCTTAGAGAACTGAATGGAAAACATTCCTTCCTGCAGATGATAGACTTACTAAAAGTATTTTAGAAACACCTTGCAAATTAACACTGGCCGAGGGACATGCAATAGGACAAAAGGAACAAAAGTTAATTGCAGACCCTCTCTCCTCTGCCCAAGCCCCTATGAGCTGATAACAGGTAACTAGTGTGACCCATCCCCCTGTGTCAGCCATTTCACATTCAAGCCCCAAATTCCTCAACCTTTTGTGAATATGCACAGCCCCCTCTCCTGAAATCTACAAAAACTGTGTTTACATCGCATCTGGCATCTCAGGGAGTTAAGATCTGGGGACTAACTACCCCTAACTCCTTGTACTGCTGCTTCGCAATAAATAATTTTCTCTCCTCTCAGTCTCGGTGTGTCATCTACTTTGGCCTGACTGCACACTTGGCACGGACCCGCATTTGGTCCGATAACAGAAACATCTCAGAAAAGAGACACTCTCCCTCGGGGAAGGAGCAGGAAATCATGTGGGCCTACATTGCTTCTGGAGAAAGGGCAGGACCACTTGGAAGGCATATCTCAGACACAACACCACAACTCCTGCCTAAGAAGAAGGTTAATTCAGAAGATCACACAGTGCCCCTCATGAATGGCAATCCTCTTATTATAGTTAGAATTGTGCAAAAAAAAAAAACAGTGAAAGTGCTGTCCTAGGGGAAAATTATCACAGAGTTATAGTGAAGAAAATAGACTTTTATTCCTCATATGCAGCAACACAAAACAATGGTGGGAACAGACAGACATGTTATCAGAATAAATATAGTAATCTGAGGAAGATTACAAACTCAACAGTATACATTACAAGTTACAATCAGGTAGCAAATTACAAATCAATAAAAGCTGCATCTTTCCATCGATATGCTAAAATTATTGAATCACCGCCATTGTTTCCTTCAATGGTACAGTCTTTCAGTAACCATAGTCAGGAAGGTCTTCATTTGCCCTGTCACCCAAAGCAGAAAGGAGGTAAGAGTGGCAATTGTCCTTTATCAAAAAGTCTTTTGTTGTTATTGTTCTAAGGAAATACGTCTGGGCACCTTCCCTACCTTCCCTAGTTCTTTGTGTGAGTCCCTTTTCTGTACCCTGGTTAATGTGCTCCCCCTGAGATCAACCTGCCCTCCCCTGAATGACTGCATAGTTATCAGGATTGCTGCCTCTCCCACAGATTGCCTGGAGTTGCCATAAGCAACAAAACCCACTGTCATACAGTCAGTTCTGACACATAGTGATCCCCATTGTGTGTGTGAAGCTCTAAATCTTTCTGGAAGCTGGTTGTCTCATTTTCGTCTCACAGAGCAATTGGGGTGTAAATTGCTGAATATCTGGATGCCAACCAAGTGCCTTACCCAGTACACTAACAGAGCTCCTTGAGGAAGTAAGATAGAAAATGGGAAATGAAGCCTGAATTTAGGTCAAAGCCCAGGAAGGCATTAAGGTTCAAAATGTAGACGACTGCCTTTAGAAAACCCAACACCTTTAGATTTTAGGCTCTAATGCAGTGGTAACACCTCTACCTGGAAATATGATCCTATTTGGAAAGAGGGTTTTATTTGGTTATAATAATGGTGCTTCTTTTGAAAGAATTGGGTGGTATCATTTCAGGATACTAATTCAATATTTATGCTGAGAAAATAATACAAGAAGTTGGGTGATATCAAAAGGAATGTGGCATCAGGATTGGAGGAAGACTCATTAACCATCTATGCTATGCAGAGGACACAACCATGTTTGCTGAAAGTGAAGATGACTTGAATAATTTACTGAGGTAGATTAAAGACTATGAAATAGGACAAAAGATGGGTCCCTTCCCAGTTCACAGTGAGGACAAAAACAGTTTACACACTGCCTGATTAAGAGGAGAGAAAATTATTTATTGCAAAGCGGCAATGCAAGGATCAGGGGTACCGGTACCCATATCTGACTCACCGAAACTCCATCGAATTAGCTTTGTAGGTTTCAGAAGAGAGGGTTATGCATATTCATAAAAATGTTAGGAATTTGTGTATGAGATGGTTGATGATTGGATTGTTGGACTCAGGTCTTGAAAGGAATGTTGGCGCGAGGAAGCTACCACTGACACAATAATGCAAAAGCAAAAGGAAAGTTTATTGGCTAGCTCGAGCTAGGGTCTCTGCTTATACCAACGCAGCGGTTTGGGAAAAAAAAACTGTGCTCTCCTACAATTACATTTTTATAGGAAAAATGCAGGGTGGAGTAACACAAAAGCAAAGAGGTAGAAATGATTGGTTGTTGCTCGGGGGTAGAGGAGGAGGGGAGGTAAAGCCCTGAGGCCTGGGGGACGTGCTGGAGTCCCCAGCACCAATGACTCCTGGTTAAAGAATAACCTGGAGGGACTTAGGACTCAGGACTCACATTCCCCCCTTTCTTGTTACTCATATGAAGAATCTTCATCCCGTTTTACAGGAGATAGGGACTGATATTGTTGTCTCAGGACCATGAGTTGTACAGTATTAACTCGATCTTTCACAAATGATATAAGCTTATTTATAATGCAGGGGCCAAAAGTTAATATAATAATAAGGATTATGAAGGGTCCTAAGAGAGTAGATTTCAAAGTAGTCAACCACGGGGAGTTATTAAACCAAGATTCAAACAATCCTTCCTGAGTTTCACGCTCCTTTTTTCTTAGGGCAAGTCCTTCTCCTACCCTGGCCATAGATTCCCGAACTACTCCTGTATGATCGGCATAAAAACAACACTCTTTCCCTAGAGCTGCACACAATCCCCCTTGTTGGAGAAACAAAAGATCTAACTCCCGCTGCTTCTGCAACGTTACTTCTGATAACGAGGTTAAAGATTTCTCTAAATGGGAGATAGAGGCTTCTATTCTTTCAAGGTCCTCGTCTATAGCTGCTCTCAGGGAAGTCATGCCTTGATTCTGCAAAGTTAATGAAGTTGTTCCTATACCGGTCCCTTCTAAGCTAAATAGAGTGGCTAAAGTTAAGGCTGCAGTGAGTGGTTCTCTTTTTCCTCTATTAGTCCTGTCCCAGTGTACATACATCTCTTCCTCTGGGTGGTAAAGAATTCGGGGTAGAACAGTTACTAGTACACAATAATGTGAGGGCTGATTAAGTACCTTCAAATTTAAACAGGGTAAAAGTCCAGCTCTTGAGCAAAGCCACCAACCCCCTTCCCTGGGAATGATCCAGTCTAAGGATGAGTTTATTTTAGTATATGAGGCGCAATGTCCTTGAGCATTGGGGGTTTTCCCCACGCATAAGCCCTTTCCTGTTATACGTTGTATAGTAACTACAACCTTATGGTATTTCCAGGAGCAATTCTTTGGGTTCTGGTCATGAGAATAGCTGAAAGAGGTATTAATGCCTATTGCTTCATAAAATGGAGGGTTTACATTGTAACAAAGCCAACAAGCTTGAGTTAGTTTAGGATTAGTATGGTTAAGTGTTTGGAAAGCTGCTAGCAATAAATTCCAAAGGGGATCTTTACTCTGGGGACATTCCTGGGCTCTAGAGGTCACTTGTGGGGTGGCCGCACTCGCTAATATTTTCTTAGTGGTCTGATTCTCTGCCCCTGGGGATTTCAGAGTTGGTTTCTCCCTCCCCAGGGGGTTAAATACCCTGTTTGGATCTATAGTTGACTGATCTAAGTTTTCTACCTCTAGAGAGATTGTTAATATCCCAGAAGGCCTACTCTGGGAGTCCCAGATCTGAAGACCCCAAGTAAGCCCAGATTTCCACTTAGTTAATTCCTTTTTTCCTTGTTCAGTGAATGAAATTCTTACTAAGTCACAATCTGCACATGCTGTTGTGATAGGTGACGGAGGACCTACAAAGGAGAATGTTACATAGTCTGGGTTGTGTACTTGCCATTTCCAATTCCCATCATTAGAAGTTACACAGCTCCAAATTTTACAAAAAAAATACCATGGGGCTTCTCCACACTGCCGAACGTTTCGTTTATACTCTGAGCAGGTAAAAAATCCGATCCTACGGATATAGTTTTTACCTAATGAAGTGTCTGTCAGTGCTGCAGGGGAGAAAAACAAGTCAGGTCACCACACATTAAGGGTGGTGTTTTGGATGGTAGAGTTTAAGGTCTCATGGGTTAGTCCATTGCAAACTCGCCATGTGACTTTAAAAGGTTGATGTGCATTTGCGCTGATCACCAGGCAGTAGATGTTTAGAGTGAGGATGAAGGTTCTCTTTTCCATCGTATGGAGTCAACTTGATTCTAAACGGGGGCTCAGGATCTGAGGACGCTTTCCAGTTTATTTGCGCTGACTGTTGTTCTAGTGGGTCAGCTTTCCTGACATGGGAGTGATGTATCCAGACACTGACTCCATCTACCTTAAGAGCAGTAGGGGTTACAAGAACAACAACATAAGGTCCCCTCCATCTAGGCTCCAGTGTTTTTCTCTGGTGCCTCTTTACCCACACCCAGTCCCCTGGTTCAATTCCATGGTCCATTTCCTGTCCACTAAGAGGACCTTCATATATGGCTCAGAGTTTAGGCCATATTTCCTTCTGAATTATTTGGAGAGTTTTCATCCTCAATATTAAATATCTTGGCAACTCATCGGGACATTTTTCCAGGTTGGAAATAATAGGGGGTGGCATCCCATACATTATTTCAAATGGGGTCAGATTCAGAGTGTACAGGGTGTTCCTAGCCCGGTAGAGTGCAAAGGGAAGGAGAGTCACCCAGTCTCCGCCTGTTTCTATTGCCAATATAGATAGGGTCTCCTTTAGGGTTGTGTTCATTCTTTCTACCTGCCCCAAACTCTGAGGGTTATATTCACAATGTAGTTTCCAATTTACCCCCAGAGTCGAGGCTAAGCCCTGGATAACTTTACTTACAAAAGCTGGTCCATTGTCTGATCCTAACGTTCTAGGCATTCCATATCTGGGTACTATCTCTTCTAAAATTTTCTTGGCTACTATTACTGCTGTTTTCCCTTTAGTAGAATATGCTTCCACCAATCCTGAGAAAGTATCTACTAACACTAGGAGATATTTATATCCATATTTACCTGGTTTAACTTCAGTGAAATCCATTTCCCAATGACGGCCCAGCTCCCTCCCCCTTACCCTCGTACCTTCATGTGTGTTCTTCCTCTTCCCTATTTTCATGACCTGACAGGCCCAGCACTGGTCTACCACACTCTGAGCCGCTTGCTTCTGATGGTGTATACGGACCTGTCCTTTGTTCAGTAACTCCAACATTTTCCGTTCCCCTAAGTGAGTCACTTGGTGGAGGTGTGTGAGAAGTCGCAGCCCCAATTCTTCTGGGAGAATCAGTTTTCTCTCTGGTCCATATACCATCCATTCTGGTCTTTTTCTATCTGTGGTGATTTTTCAGCCCACTGTATGTCTAGTTCAGAGTAATTTGGGGTAGGGGCAGGGGTTCCAGTTACAGGCAAGCTAAGTCAGTTACTAAAGTTTGTACTGCTTAGAGGGCATCTCTCTTAGCTGCCTGGTCTGCTGCTCGGTTGCCTCTTGCTTCAGGGGAGTGTCCCTTCTGATGTCCCAGGATGTGAACCACCGCTACCATTCACGGCCGGGTCACAGCTGACAGTAAGCGGAGGATTTCTGTCTGGTTCTTTATTTCTTTTCCTTCTGTGGTTCTGAACCCACGTTCCTGGTAGATGGCTCCATGTATATGAAAAGCCGCAGATGCGTAGCGGCTGTCAGTATACACCGTTAGCCTCTTCCCCTCCGCCCTTTCCAATGCTTCCTCCAGGGCAATAAGTTCAGATTTCTGAGCGGAAGTTCCTGGCAGTAAAGCATCGGCCCAAATAATTTCTTCCCGGTTGTCTACCACCACGGGCCCCGCATACCTTAGTCCATCCTGTACGAAACTGCTTCCATCCGTGAACCAGATGAGGTCACTGTTCTCCAAAGGGCAGTCTTGCAAGTCCTTTCTGACTGTATTTACCTCTGCGAGTATTTCTGAGCAGTTGTTCAGAGGTTTATCTAGGTCAGGGTTATGTAGCAGGGTGGTGGGATTTAAACCTGTTGGGGCTAAGAATTGTACCCTTGGAGTATCAAGTAGTAGGCTCTGCTAATGAGTTAATCAGGCATTGGTTATCCATTTCCCCGGAGGCTGTTTGAGCACTCCTTCAATGACATTGGGAGTGGTTACTTTCAAAGTCTGTCCATGGGTTAACTTATCTGCATCTTTAACTAGCAGAGCAGTGGCAGCAACAATTCTCAAGCAGGGGGGCTATCCTGCTGCTACTAGATCCAGTTTCTTTGAGAGGTATTCTACTTGTCTCTTCCATGGCCCATGTTGTTGCACTAGGACCCCCTTGGCTATTCCTTTTTTCTCATCAACAAACAGATGAAATGGTTAAGTGGGTTCAGGTAATGTCAATGCTGGGGCCTCGAGGAGTGCTTTCTTAAGTTCTTTAAAAGCTGAGTCCCTCTCTGGAGTCCAGTCCCACTCCGACCCTTCTCTACTGAGCTCATAGAGTGACTTCGCTTTTGTGGCAAAATCTAAAATCCACCCGGCAATAACCTACTGTTCCTAAAAATTCTCTTATCTGCCTCGGGCTTGTGGGTCGTGTAATCTGTAGGATAGTCTGTTTCATGGCTTCAGTGAGCCACCTCTGCCGAACTCTCAACTTATACCCCAAATATGTGACTTTGGGCTTAGCTATCTGAGCTTTCTTGGCACTAGCTCGATATCCCAGCTCTCCTAGAGTGGTGAGAAGTTTCCTGGTTGCTTCAAGGCACTCTGCCCGGTTGGTGGCTGCTATTAACAAGTCATCCACATATTGTAGTAAAGTCACTTGCGGGTTTTGACCCCGGTTCTCATGTAAGTTGTCACTCAAGGCCTCGTTGAACAAAGTGGGCGAGTTCTTAAGTCCTTGAACTAATCTGGTCCAGGTCACTGGCTGAGAACTTTATCCATTTCGTCAAACCATTCAAAGGCAAAAATGTCTTGACTCTGCGGGACTAGGGGCAGGCTAAAGAAAGCATCCTTCAAGCCCAAGGTAGTATACCACACATGATCTGGATGAAGATTGCTGAGCAGAGTGTAAGGTTTAGGGACTGTGGGATATATGTCTTCAACTTGGCGATTTACCTCTCTCAGATCCTGCACTGGTCGGTATTCTCCCCCTGGTTTCTTTACTGGTAGGAGAGGTGTATTCCATGCAGACCAGCACCTCTTTAGTACCCCTTCCAAGTAACAGCCGCTGGATATGGGGTTGTATGCCTTCCCGGGCTTCCCTGGGCATGGGAAACTGTAGGACTCTTACTGGTATGGCAGAAGGTTTTAAGTCCACAATGATGGGCGGTCCGTGTTTTGCCAGCCCAATTCTTCCAGTCTCTTCCCAGGCTTGGGGAAACTCCTCCAGCCACGAAGCCATATCCGTCAAGTCTGTACGTTGGTCTTCTACACCTTTATACAAGCAGTATTCATCGTGTAAGGCAATTGTTAGAACCTGCAGCGGAGTGCCTTCCCCATCGGTAACCTGGACACCGTTTTTATGGAAGAATGTATGTGCTTGAGCTTTGGACAATAAGTCTCTTCCTAACAGTGGTGCAGGACAGTCAGGTACAATTAGGAATGAATGGGACACCTATTTATTTCCCAGGTTCATTTGTCACTGCATTGTCCAATGATACTGCTTTGCCCCTGTTGCCCCCTGGACCAGGCTAGTTTTTGAAGAAATATTTGCCTCTTTCTTATTGAGGATGGAGTACTGAGCCCCTGTATCTACCAGGAACTCTACTGGCTTCCCCTCCACCTTCAAGGTTACCCAAAACTCAGGGAGGTGTTCTGAGTCCCGTCTCCCCTAGGTGTGGTCCTCGCTTGTCACCATCGTTCTAACAGGAGCAGGCTTTTCATATTTTTTGTTCTCTTTCTTTGGGCATTCATTGTTCCAGTGTCCAGTCCCTTTGCAAAATGTGCATTGGTTTGGGGCCAGGGGTGGGTCTCGGCAGGGCCTGGCATGTTGGTCTGGTCTCCTTCCTCTCCCTCTCCCTATGCCTCCCCAAGTTCCAGCAAAGAAAATCTTTGCTAACTCCTTCTGATTTTGTTGATTCTCTTTAGCTTGGAATTCCTGTTCCTCCCTCAGTATTCTTTCCCCCCTTTCTTCTGGGGTTTCTCTACTATTAAACACCTTTTCTGCTACTTTCATTAAGTCCTGTAGGGTCTGCTAACCTAATCTATCTATCTTCTGAAGCTTTCTTCTGATATCATGGGCCACTTGGTTTACAAAGGATAGGACCACTGCTGCTCTACTCTCATCGGCTTGTGGGTTCATAGGGGTATACAGTCCAAACGCTTCTATTAACCTCTGTAGATATGCTGCAGGGCTCTCTGTTGGTTCCTGCTTGACTGAATTTACCTTGGCTAAATTGGTCTGCTTCCTTGTCGCCGCGTGGAGACTGGCTATTAGAATCTGGAGATGCTTTTGGAGACGCTCCTTACCTTCTGTTTGCTCAAAATCCCAATCGGGACAAGATAACGGGTACCCAGCATCAATAAAATTCTGAAGCGTTGTTGGCTGTCCATTGTCCCCGGGTACATTCTTCCTGGCCACGGTCAGGATTCTCTCTTTTTCTTCAGTGGTGAACAAAACCTGTAATAGCTGCTGACAATCATCCCAAGTGGGGTTATGAGTAAACAATATAGAATCTAACAAATTAATTAAGCTTTGGGGTTTTTCAGAAAAGGGGACGTTCTGCGCCTTCCAGTTATACAGGTCCAACATTGAAAACGGCCAGTACTGCCAGGTTCTGCTTCCGCCCTCACGATGCGGGCCTATCGCTCTGAGGGGCAGCACCTGGACAGTGGACGAGGGGGCTTCAGCCTCCTGGGAGCCCCTCTGGCATGGACGAAGACTGGAGTCTGGGCCCTTAATGGCAGGTGGCACACTCAGAGCACTCGCTCCACTTCCTCCCGATACTTGTGGAGCCTGGAGATGGTGGGAAGGTGGTGTAGGGGCATAGGGAGGTGGAGATATGCCACTTTCTAGATCTATCAGATCGGGGTGAGTTTGGGAATCAGACAGAACCGGTGGAACGGCCGCTCAGGACCCAGGTCATCTCAGTTTCTCCTTTTCACTAGTCCCAAGTGAGGATGTTAATACCTTGACAGAGAGATTTGGAAGAAAAGGTTTTAGCTATGGGGGAGGGTAGTCACCATATCTTGCTACACTAAAATGTAAGGAAATTGGTCTGGGTGCCCATGGGGGCCTGGCACTTGGAATAGGTTGAATATGGCTGCAATCACCTTTACATCCAATGAGCCTTCTGGAGGCCATCCTACCTTAAAAGAGGGCCATTCTGAAGAGCAAAAAGTTATTAGTTTATTTTTCTTAACTATCACAGATAAATTAGATCCTCTGGTTTTAAAATCTGAAAAATGTTCAACCATCAGGGACAGTGGGGTAGTCTGTCCCTGTCTCATTTCAACCTCCTTTAAGAAAACACAGAACAAATAAAAGACAAGTGGCCACACAACAAGAGACACCAAAGCAGACAACACAAATATGTGACACCCAGAAGAGATCTCGTTTCAGTTCCACAGATTGGAGGTGCCTCTGTCCCTCCCCTAAAGGGGGCTACCCTTACCAATAAGCACCCACAGCCTGCCTGTGAGTTGTGGAAGGTCTCCTTCCCCAACTCCTCTGGTGCATGTGCCGGTTTTCCAACCTTTCCCGATGGACCGGTATCCTTACACAAAGGACATATCCTGGTCCTGCAGGCTCCTGAACTTTCCTCTATTGCAGGCAACGTCACCCGTTCCAAACTTTCCTTTCCTAGCCAATGCACCAAATGTTGGACTCAGGTCTGGAAAGGAATGTCAGTGCGAGGAAGCTACCACTGACACGATAATGCAAAAGCAAAGGGAAAGTTTATTGGCTAGCACAAGCTAGGGTCTCCGCTTATACCGATGCAGCAGTTTGGGCAAAAGACCCCGCACTCTCCTACAATTACATTTTTATAGGAAAAATAAAGGGTGGAGTAACACAAAAGCAAAGAGATACAAATGATTGGTTGTTGCTAGGGAGTAGAGGAGGAGGGGAGGTAAAGTCCTGAGGTGTGGGGGAGGTGCTGGAGTCCCCGGCACCAATGACTCCTGGTTAAAGAATAACCTGGAGGGTCTTAAGACTCAGGCCTCACAGGATGAAATTTCTTTTGCCTTGGTTTAAAGGGACAATAGCATTTTGAGCCAGTGTGTGCGTACCAGATGAGTCAAGGGCAAGAAAGCCAAACAGGGCCACAGGAAGATTGGCTGGAACAGAGGGAAGTGGAGTTGGCAGTCCCTCTGGGTAACACTTCACAGACAGGGCAGTGCTGTAATTCCTGTCACTCCCGGGCTCCCACCTGCAGACAGCCCATCCTGTCCTTCCCTGATGGACATGGTCCTCGGGGCAGGAAGCCGGGGAGGGAAACACAAGGTGTGCTCTCCCCTTCCCTGAGGGAAGTTCGTGCTGTCCTTCCCGCTCCCTTCCTCCTGTCATTTCTGTTTTCCGTTATTTACTAAATCACTTCTTACCTTTTCTCTTGTCCAAGTACTGACCAGGGTCTCTGGTAAAATAAAAGTAAAGAGGTTTACTGAAAGAATACAGTGACCTGGTTTAGGTAGCACCTAGCAAGGATCCTGGTGGTGTAGTGCCTAAGGCATTTGACTGCTAACCAGAAGGCTGGCGGTTCAAACCCACGAGCTACTCCTCGGAAGGATGATTGAGCAATATACTTCTGTAGTGATATTGCCTTGGAAACGCAAGGAGGGGTCGCTATGAGTCGAAATTGACTTAATGGTAGTGAGTTGAGTTAGTGAGGATCCACCAAAAAGCTCCAGCAAATGGAATTTCTCACTGGGTTTCAGTACAGAAAATTTAGGATCAAACATGGAAAATAATAATTGGTTGATATTTACAAAATCATCTTTAAAAATTACAATACTATTACAGGTTAACTTAAGTATTGTTTTTTAATCATAAAGATGGAGTTAGTTGACTGCTGTTAATCTATGGATATCATGGGGCCAACTGTGTATCTGATCATCCTTGGAATATGTTGTGAGAGGAAAGGTAGGAAAGAGACCCCACCGACTGGATTCTGGCTAGGTGGCTTTTGAACATCAATTCAGAATGTGCAGGAACAACAAAGTGGAGTCTGGCCCACTTCCTGGGAAGGAGCTTCTACTGGTGGCAAACGCCAAGAAGGTGATGGCTTCTTCACCCTCTGTTGGTACCAGCTTGTTTCCTCCTATTCCCATGCTCTTGTTTCTGCTTCAGGCCAAGCAACTTTTCTCTTACAAGCACCATCCTCTATTGTCCCAGCCGGGAACATGCAGATGGAACACACCCCACTACTATGCCTCATCTCATTCCTCTTTATAATGATCGCCCGTATGTGGCACCTACCTCCTGACGAAGGCCTCAGGATGCAGTGTTTGCAGGTGGTTTCAGGTTTTTCCAAGGAGAGAAGACTTGAGGGCCTGGCCTGGATCCCATCTCCCTGGCCTCAGTGCACACACCTGAACACATGGAAACACTGGAACCTATGACTCAGCCTCTCTCTCTACCATCTATCCATGCATCCATCCATCTATGAATCCATATCTATCTATCTATCTATCTATCTTTTGATAGGTCTGTTACCTGTCTCCAGTTCAATCTTTCTCTCTCAATATTTATCATCTGTGGTTCTCTCTTGTTGGCACATATATAGAGCAGAAGCAAAGACCCAGTTTTTCCAAACATTTTTATTTAATAAGTTAGGGGTAGATTTTAAAAGTCTCATAAGTAATCATGATGGTAACTGGGTGTTGATAGCCATGAGTGTATGTAAAGTGTAAACAATAATGCAAAATAAATCAGAGAGCACTTAACAGCAGTTAAGGGAATGTAGGCCATAACCTAACTGAAAGTTCCTTCATTTTGTCTGGAGAGCATCATTATATGTGATCAAGAGCATCCTGGAGGCTATAATGTAGGGATTGAGACTCAGGTGCTGACAGGCATCCAGGTGCAGGATCCAGATGGGAATGGGGCTGGAGGAGTGGCAGGATCCATGAAACCCTTCACACAGAATGAAGTTCCAGGTGACTCCCAGTCCAACCTCAGGCTGGATGACCCACGAGAAAGACTCACCAACCTCATAAAGAGCTGATACATGCACTCATAGGGCTCATTACAGTGAAATAATCAGATTACAAATCATAAGAAGGAAAAGTGCAAGGGGTCAGGTCTGGGAACAAGGACAAAGCTGCCATGTCCTCTCACAGTGAAGTCCCAAGGACACACAAAATTCAACCCACTGGGTGACCACAGGGCAAGAGGATAGCCAATCAGGGAAGTTCACCGGAGCCCTGACATCCAGATTTTATTAGGAGTCAGTCACACAGACATGCAGATACTATGTGACTAACCTCAGGTACACAGGGTCAGCCCCTGACCCCAAGGACACACCGGTGTTCCTGATAAACCACACTGCTTGCATAAACTACCTGGGTACATGAGGCCTCAGTCACAGAAAACAAGATGTTCATGATAAATCACATTGTTACCATGAAGGTATTTATCAACCAGGTTAAGTGGGCCGTAAGGCCTCAGGCTCTTAAGAATAAAACAAACATACAAATCTCATCAGAATATGTCAAGTTTTCACAGACTCTCCCAGTGACCAGTAAAGGCCATTCCTGAAGTCAGGAGTGTCTGGGGGATGGGCAGGGTTTGATCAATATTATCACATGATTTTCTATTTTGACTTCATTGTGCTGAGATGTTGGTGACTGCAGTGCATTCCCAGATATCACACCTCTTCCAAAGAAAACAAACTGGGGTGCATCACCCTCTCCTTTGGAAGATCCATGAGAAGGATAGCAAGCAAACAAATCTGTGCTGCATGTGGAAGTAGTTTCATATGTTCATTTCATTTTCAAAGTTTTACTGAGTTCTTATCCATTATTCTAACTTTTACCCTTTTGCTTGCTGTTTAAGCTAAACAGGCAATTAAAAATTAAATAAACAAAAACAGAGCTTGTTGGACACAAATAATGAAGCGTTCTTTGTGCAGCACCTCTATGATCATATTACCCCCGGACAGGCGTGGTGTCCACTTTCCCCTGGAAAATCAAGGAGAGATGTTAACTCCTAGAGTGAATATTAAAAAAAAAAAAATGTATTTTTTGGATAGTTTGGATGATAGGAATTAACATCCACCACAAAAAGAAAAAGGAAAATATTATAAGGGCTGGTTTCCTATTGTGCTGGGGTAGAGTGGAGACTAAGACCTAAGAGGGGGAAGAGCGAGACAGTCTCTGTAATGAGAGTTACAATGTATGGAGGGAGAGAAGCTGGCCGGGGGGAGAAACTGATGTTTACACAGTAGAAGGTCTCCACTGAAGGGAACATCTCTGTCCAGGTAATCCAGAAACAAACTCATCCCAAAGCTGTCCATGATCATGTCCATGATCACACCTAAAAAGGTTTAAGTTAAGAATGTTAAACCTGATAGTGTCACTCCCATCCCTCCAACTGCTGGGAGTGTGATGGAGCAAGGGGCCAGCTCAGTGCTCTGGACCCCATCACCTGGTTTGGGCAGAGTCTGGAGTCCTGATGTCTTCCCCAACCCGAGGTCTAGGAGGAGCCATCATGCCTTTGGATAGAGGCCACCTGATAAGCTTCCTGGACAATTCTCATCCATCATAGATGGGTAGGAAAGCATCACCCAAATGTCTATCTTTCTCTTCTACCCTCAGGATCAGACTTTCATAGAGAGCTGAGCCTTCCACCAGCCTCTGTCGTCTTCTGTGTGTTTTCTTTCATAATAGTGTTTTCTCATTGAAATCCATGTAAACTTAATCAGGTGGATACACACACACACACACACACACATACAATATGTATAAATATACATATTCATGATGCATATACATCTTGGAAAGAAGGTTGGGCAATCTACTTGCATAGTGATAGCGTCTTGGAAACCCAAATATATATATGTTGTTGTTATGTGTCGTTGAGTCGGACCCGACACATAGCGACCCCTCCTTGGATTTCCGAGGCAGTATCACTATGGAAGTAGATTGCCCAATCTTCCATCTGAGGAGTGGCTGGTGAGTTTGAACTGGCAGCCTTCTAGTCAGCAGTCAAGTGCATTAGGCACTACGCTACCAGAGCTCCCAAATATGTGTCTGTGTGTGTGTGTGTGAGTGGGTGTGTTTATAATCTCTGGCAGCAAACACACACACACACACACACACACACACATATATGACAATGCCAAGATCCCCAGGCTTCTATCCCATGGTGTCACTGTGTTTGACCCACCAGTCTTTCACTAGTGGTCAAGTGCTTAAACATTCCTGCCATCCAGAGATTCCATCTGTCCTGATTATGACTGGGAATGACTTTACAAGTTAACGTGATTGCAGTCTGAGCTCTGATCCCAGACTCCCCTGGCAGTCAGTTCCCCTCTGTAGGAGACAGGCTGCTGTGTCTGCCTGTGAGACTGCTTCCTCCTGTTACAGCTCACCAACTCAGAGACATACAGGGTAGGCACAGACATGCATAACGGACTTCCTGGGGAAACTGTGAGATGGAGTTTAATCCCCAGACCACAACAGGACAGCAGCCAGTAACCTCCACCTGCACCAGCTCCTGTGCCTTAAGCCTGTGCTCAGGGGACCTTACTGCCCCTGTAGCTCCACCCCTTCCCTGCAGAGGGGGTTTGTGTCTGGGCTCACACTGACTTTCCCTCACTGTGACATGTGTGCAGTAATACATGGCTGTGTCCTCGACTTTCAGACTCTCCATTTGCAGATAGAGCATGTTCTTGGCATTGTCTCTGGAGATGGTGAATCGACATTTCACACAACTTCCATAAGTCTTGGAACTCTCAGTGTTAATTCGTGCAACCCAGTACAGCCCCTGTCCTGGAGACTGTCGGATCCAGCCCGTCCAGGAGCTACTGAAGGTGAATCCAGAGGCTGCACAGGAGAGTCTCAGGGACCCCCCAGGCTGACTCAGGCCTCCCCAGATTCCACCAGCTGCACCTCACAGTGAACACCTGCAAACACAGAGACATCCTGGTCAGGAAACTGTCACACATGCCCCCTGTTTCTCTCATTCATGCCCATTCACATGCACTTGCTCTCCATGAAATGACCTTTTAAAACAGCAATGAGGAAAACCCAGCTCAGCACAGACTCCATGGAGACTCGTCTGTGTTCAGTCCAGATCACTGAATGGGGTCACCTGGAATGCCATGGTTGTGGTTCCTCTCCCAGAGCTGCAGGGTTGGGGCTGGGCTGGTTTTCATCAGCTGAGGGCGGGGTCCTATTTGCATATCCTCCTCCTACATAGCAATGTGTGGAGTTGGATGACTTCAGAGACAGCAGTGATTCAGAGCAGACATAAGTGTTCTGAGAAAGTTTATGGCAATGACAGCATTTGTGAAAACAATTTCTTATTATGTGATTGTGCTGAGCTAAACCCTTAGTACCCATTATCTTATTCATTTTCACATATGCACACAAACCATATGAGGTACATGTCAACACTACCTCCATTTTCCAGATGTAAAAAACAAAGTTGTTCACTGCAATCTGTGAGGTGTGCAAAAGCATTTACTAGGTAACAGCAATCCCAGGATTTGAGTCTGTGCTCCTCATGATGCAACTGACTGCTGCCCTGAAGATCCTCTAGGGCAGGGCTGGATTAGGTTACATCTTCTACAATTTGTATAAATGGAATTATCTATGATGTAATTTTATACATTTTGTTCCTTCGCCGCAGTAGTATGCTTGGGAGTGATTCCATAACGTGTGTCTTAGTGGTGAGTAATAGCCAGTGTATGTGTGTACCTCAGGAGCTCCGGTCACACAGTGATTAACACACCTGGCTGTCTGCTTTGGTGAAGATGTACAGCCTTGGGAACCATAAGAGACAGTTCTACTCTGTCCTATAGGGTCACTATCATTCAGAATGCATTTTGTAGCAGGGGTTTGGTTTCAACTTTGACATATTCCTGCATTTGCTTCTTTATTCATCTTTTGAAGAGTATCGCTTTGTTTCCACTTTTGGGATTTTACAAGGAAAACTAAAACCCCTCTTGGAGATGTTGGGATCTCAGAATAGGATCACTCGTATTCGCACAACAACCCATGAAGGTGATGAACAGAATCACCACTCTCTCCAGATGTGGTGGTTATGTTTTTATGTCAACTTGGCTGGGCCAGTTTGAGTGGCTTGGCAGCTGGATGTTGTATTCCCCATGATGAGACTGGTAATCAACTCCATGGTGGAATCTACTAGGTATAGCTGAGTAGTTGCCTTAGGGAATGTGGCCTGATTCAAGTATATAAGCAGAAGCCTTGGGTAATGGTCTCTAGCATATGGCATGCTTGGACGCTGCATGTAGTCTTGTCATTGTTCAGCAGCCTGCCATGCTAAGCCTACCTTGAGACTTACAATGAACTTGAATGAATCGTCTGCCATGTTGTTTGTTAACATTGGGACTGTGACTTTTTACTTGTCTACCTTGGTGTTCTCAGCCTCAGAAGCCAGCAGCTCTCATAGTGAAGAAATGCCTCTAGCTCCTGTTGGCTGGAAGCAGGAGGCAGAGCTAGACTCCAAGGTTGAGGGGCTTTCATCCAGCCCCTAGAGCCTAGAACTTTGAACTTGGACTTAAAGACTCCAAACTCCTGTTTGTTAAGGCAATCCCATTTGTAATAGTATAGTCTTGTCAGAGCAGCACTAGGTAACCAGAATCCTTGGTCCAAAAGGATGTTAGTGAGCATTCCTCCGATCCTGATGCCGTGCTCAAGAGTCAATGAGGAGCTCAATATCTTCAGCCAAACAAGACCAGGAGCTGACTGTTGTTCAGACCGTCAACTGCTCATATGCAAGCTCAAGTTGAAGCTAAAGACAATTAACACAAGTCTAGGAAAGCCAAACTTTGACCATGATTATATCCCACCAGAATTTGGACACCATCTAAAAAATACATTTGACACATTGACTGAAAATGACTGAACAACAGATGAATTGAGGGATGATATTTAAAAAAAAAAAGCATGATATATAAAGAAACCACAAGGCTATTATAAAGAGAGTAAAGAAGAAGAGACCACAGTGGATGTCAGAAGAGAATCTGAAACTTGCTCTTGAAAGGAGAGTAGCTGAAGCAAATGGAAGAAATTACAAGATAAGAGAGCTAAACATATTTAAAAGAGCAGCTAAAGAAGGAAAAGTCAATTAATATACTGACATGTGGAGAGAACTGGAGTTAGAGAACAAAAAACGAAGAACACGCTTGGCATTTCTCAAGCTGAAAGAACTGAGGGAAAAATTCAAGCCTCGAGGTGCAATATTGAAAGGGTTGATGTGTTAAATATTGAATGATGCAGGAAACATGAAAAGAAAATGGAAGTGATACAGAGAGTCACTGTACCAAAAAGTGTTGGTCATTGTTCATCCATTTCAGGAGATACCATATGATCAAGAACCGATGGTACTGATGAAAGCAGTTGAAACAGCCCTGAAGGAAATGGAAAAAAAAATTCCAGGAATTTACACAATGTTCATTGACATGTTTCAATAAACAGATGCCACGCTGAAAGCACACATTTGTCTGCACAATAAATTTGGAAGACAGCTACCTGGCCAACTGTCTAGATAGAAGAGATCCATATTTGTACCCATTCCAAAGAAATGTGATCCCACAGAATGTGAAAAATATCAAGCAATATTATTAATATCACTTGGAAGTAAAATGTTACTGAATATAATTCAAAAAATGGATGTGGCAGTATATTTACAGAGAACTTCCATAATGCAAGCTGTATTCAGAAGAGGATGTGCAATGAGGGATATTATTGTTGATGTCAGACGGATCGTGGCTGAAAGCAGAGAATCCCAAATGATGTTTATTTGTGTTTTATGGACTATGCAAAAACATTTGATTGGGTGGACTATAACAGATTATGGATAGCATTGAGAAGAATGGGAATTCCAGAACACTTAATTGTGCTCATGAA
>NW_006922991.1:41419-42598 GCF_000298275.1 Orycteropus afer afer | reverse complement strand
TGCTACAATATTCTTCATATAGTCCAGCCTCTCTGATTATTTGTTCAGCATACAGATTGAATAAGTACAGTAAAAGGATACAACCCTGATACATTCCCTTCTTGATTTTAAACCATGAAGTATCCCCTTGTTCTATTTGAATGACAGCCTCCTGGTCTAAATATAAGTTCCTCTCACCTATTTTGGTCATGTTGTCAGAAGCGACCATTCCCTGGAGAAAGGTGTCATGCTTTGTAAGGTGGAGGGTCGATGAAAGATGGGAAGGCCTTCAACGAAATGGATTGACATTGTGGCTGTGACAAGTATAGCAAGGATCATGGAGCTGGCATGCGATCGGGTGGTATTTCGTTCTGCTGTGCATGGGGTCACTGTGAGTTGGAAATGACTCGACATCACCTAACAAAAACAACAACAACAATTCTGTTTTGGAATTCCCATTCTTTTCAAACTTATCTATAACTTGTTATTATCCACACAATTGAATGATTTTGCACAGTTAATAAAACACAAGTAAACACCTTTCTGGTTTTCTTTGTTTTGAGCCAAGATCCATGTGACATCAGCTATGATATCCTTTGTTCCACATCCTCTTATGAATCCATCCTACATTTCTGGAATTTCTCTGCTAATATACTGCAGCAACCGTTTTTGAATTATCTGTAGTAAGATTTTACTTGTACGTGATATTAATAATATTGTATGATAATTCCCACATTCTGTTGCATCACCTTTCTTTGGAATGGGTACAAATCTCTTCCAGTCAGGTGCCAGGTAGTTCTCTTCTAAATCTCTCAGCACAGCCTAGTGAGTGCCTGGAGTGTGGCATCTCTGTGCTGAAACATCTCAGTGGGTGTTCCGTCAATTCCTGGAGTCTTGTTTTTCAGTGCAGCTTTGACTTCTTCCTTCAGTATCATTGGTTGTTGATCATACACCACCTCCTCAAATGGATGAACATCAACCAATTATTTTTTGTAGTGATTCTGTGTATTCCTTCCATCTTCTTTTGATGGTTCCTGTATCATTCAATATATTGCCCATAGAATCTTTCCATCTTGCAACTGAGGCTTAATTTTGTCCTCAGTTCTTTCAGCTTGAGAAATGCTGAGTGTGTTCTTCTCTTTTGGCTTTCCAACTCCATGACTTTGCACATTTCATTATAATAACTGACTTTGTCTCCTC
>NW_006922991.1:38031-40778 GCF_000298275.1 Orycteropus afer afer | reverse complement strand
CATTATTTCTATCACCAAGGGCAAATTTTCCAACTACCAGTGATTCTTCCTTTCCAATTTTTGCATTCCAATCACCAGTGATAATTAGCCTGTCTTGTTTGTATTTTCAGTCAATTTCAGACTACAGAAGTTGGTAAAAATCTTCAATTTCCTCATTTTTGGCTTTGGTTATTGGTGTGTAAAATTGAATGATAGTAATAGTAACTGGATTTCCTTGTAGGTATATGGATAGTATTCTGTTACTGACAGCATTGTACTACAGGATAGATCTTGAAACATTCTTTGCAGCCATGAATGCCACACCATTCCTCTTCAACTTCTCATTCCCAGCATAGTAGATCATATGGTTTTCTGATTCAAAACGATGAAAACAGGTCCATTTCAGCTCACTAATATGTAGGATATCAATCTTTATGCGTTCCATTTCATTTTTTACAACTTCTATTTTTCATAGATTCATACTTTTTACATTCCATGATCTGATTATTAATGTATATTTGCAGCTGTTTCCTTTCATGCTGTGTCTTGTCCTTCAGAAAATGGAGGTCCCAAAAGATCTAATTTATCCAGATCACTAAAGCTGGTCTACTCTGATGAGGCAGGTGTTTCCAAGTCATATGTTGAGTGCCTTCTTATCTGAGGAGCTCATCTTCTGGCCCCATATTGGACCATGTTTCAGGGCTATTCATAAAAATTTCCAGTAACTTATCAGACAGTGTTTCATTATTATTGGTAAGGTTTTCACAGCCCAATTATTTGAGAAGTGGATGGCCTCTTCCTTCTTCCAGGTCTGTCTCAGTCTGGAAGCACCACCAAAACTGGTTCACCATGGACCTCCCTGCCAGCACAGCTTCCAGCCTCACAGAAATAGGCAGGTCACCACAGTACTACAAACTGACAGACAAGTTCATCTCCCTTAGCTGTTTCAACTGCTCCTCTCAATTCCTGGGCTTCCCCCTACTTCCACTACTTCCAGTCACCTGAGGGGGCACTACCCCTGCCTTGCCTTACCCGCTCCAGCCAACAGCCCTGCTGCTACTGTTTCCTGCAGCACAAAGTGAAGAACCACAGCCAATGAGAAATTCAGTAATAGGGAGTCACAGGGGAATCTGGTGCCATCACAGAAACAAGCTTCCACTTCGGTAACCATGGCAACAGGAACTCAGACTGAAGCCTCTGCTGGATAAACACAAACTTCCACAACCGTCATCTAAAAGGAGGTGGGTTGTGATCACCTCCATGTGAGTGATGATATTAATAACACTACCAGTAATACCAAAATCTACTACCCTCAACAGCAGGTTTGACTTTAACAACCAAAAGTTGAAGTTAAAGAACAAGAGGATACACTCATAATGGACAAATTTTCAAAATGTGATTTACATGTAGCCAGATATTAGGTGAAAGTCAACCTCTAAAATATAACAGGGAATAAGAATTGTCATTAACATATTAAAGTCTGTTCCACAATCAGCTACTGTAGGGAATGGTAGACTGACAGCAGGAATAGATAGGCAACTTCCGGAGAATGATGGAAACTACAAGAAAGAGTGAATTGGAAATGCATGAAATTAAGAAAAATAGTCACACAGTAATTGGGATGAAAAGTGCCTTCTGTGAACTGATTAACTGATTAGAAACAACTGTTTAAAAGGCAGCATGAAGTTGAAATACATTGATGAAAAATGACAGGGAGTGAAATGCAAAGAGAAAAACAAAAAGGTGTGGAAAGCTGACGAGAACATCCGAGAGCTGTGGCACAACATGAACTAGTGCAGTGTTGGTTAAGTGGTGTCCTAAGGCGAAGGGGAGAAGGAGAGGGAGAAAAACTACCTGGAAGAATAATGCAAAAACAAACACAACGCACTGCCATCGTCCAGTTGGATCCAATCCATAGCGAACCCCCTTGCATTTCCAAGGTGTTATCTCTATGGAAGAAGATTGCCCAACCTTTCTTCTGAGGAGTGTCTGGTGTGTTTGAACCATCAGCCTTCTGGTTAGTAGTCACATGCCTTAGGCACTATGTCAAGGCCAGTAATTCTCCAAATTTGTAGAGAGACACCAAATGGAAGATTGAAGAAGTCCAGAGTATAGCAAGGATAAGTGCACACACTTGCACACCTAGAAAGTGGTGGTATCATATTAAAACATCTGAGATAAACAGAGGAAATATTAAAGACACCCAAAGAAGATGGAGAATGTATTTCTTGCAGAGTGATATGATTTTTTTTCATCCAACTTTTGTTAAGTACAAGGACAATGGAATGAAATCCATAAATTATCAGAAGAGGGGGAAAAAAAGTTAACTCATAACTCTGTACCCAGTATGGTAAATATGTTCATCTTTCAAGAATGATAAAGAAGATCATTAAAATAAGTAAGAAGGAAAATACTATTAACATTTTTCCAAATATTAATTGCTGTAGAGAAGGATTAACTCATTATAGAAACAATAATGAATTTTGTGTTTATCCAAAACTCATTGCCATTAAGTCAATTCTGACTCATAGTGACCCCCACCATGTTGCCAAGGAGGTAAATCTTCATGTAAGTAGATTGCCCAGTCTTCTTTTAATGGAGGGCTCTCAGGGGAGCAGTTTGCTGAAAGCAAGTTCTCTCCTAGCCCTTCTCCATATCCTCTCTAGAACTGGTTCCCCTGCTTGCAGCGGCCTGAAGGTTCCCTCAAGCTGATGTTTCCCTCTTTGCTACACAAGGTGATGTGCAGAAAGTGGGCATTTTTAGGGCAC
>NW_006922991.1:33470-37266 GCF_000298275.1 Orycteropus afer afer | reverse complement strand
TGAATATCACGTTCAACTCTGCTGCAAAGGGAAAATTTCAGTCACCTACTGAACCAACAGGGAAGTTCACCCTTTTGAGTGATGGTCCACAGTTAGTGTTTGTGGATTCCATGACCATATTCTGTGAAGCTGGGACTTAATAGTACCTCACACCCCACCACCATAGTATATCTAATCTAAAGTCCTGGTTGATTTAGTATTTTCAGCCTTGTTCAGACTATATCCATTATTCACAAATGTCAAAGAATGGAAACAAGAGGAGATATTCCCATGATCATCAGGTGTATCGGATGGTGCTCACATGTACCATACATCCACATATGGCCTGTGTCCTGCCATTGCCATGAGGGGTGAGGTCCCACCACCCTGGATTTTCCCAATGCTTGTATCAGACAGAGGATCTATGTGCCGCCTCTTAGAACCACTATGGGAAGCAGGTGCATGGAGCGGCCCCATTCTGATGAGGAGCTCTGTGTTTGGAACTGTGTGGCATCCACAGATGTGCACACAGAGCTGAATGTATTGAATTGTACACATGCATGTGTGTGCTACAGCTGAGGTAACCACCAGGGAAGGTGTTGAAAAAAAATAAGGAGTGAGAAGACATAAAACTTGGATTCAGAATTATCAGTCACATTGCTGCAGCATCTGGAAAGAAAATACAAATCGGGAAATTTATGAAGAAATATTAATCGTTTGTTATTATCAATGTTATACCTGAAGAAATGTGTTAAAATACACACACGACTGCCTACCTACTACCATGCCAACAGATACACAGGTTAATGTAAGCTCATACTACTGCAAAGACTCACATTATACATTATAGCATTTTTCATTAGCACACACATTGTCGTCTACACTAAGACACAATAACACACAATAACACACAGTAACAGAAACACTATTATATACACTAAGAGGTCCACACTAGCACACGTGAACTTGCAAATATGCACACAATACACACACTCACTAATATCGAAACATATTTACGTATTAACACACAGAGGAACACGCAGACTAAAACACACTGCCTCTATAACAATCAAAGAAACATGGACATCAGCACACATGCTGTCATACACAGAATAACATATACCATCACACACAATGATTCATGACCACTGACATTGTGAGACCACTCAGTTTGTACTAATGCCCTCCAGGTAATTATACTTTAACTAGGAGCCATTAATGCCGGGGACTCCAGCACATTCCCCATGCCTCAGGGCTTTACCTTATAGAGCCCTAAAACCCCTCCCCTCCTTTTCTACCCCCTAGCAACAACCAATCAAAGGAGAGAGGGACCTCTTTGCTTTCGTGTTACTCCACCCTGTATTTTTCCTATAAAATTGTAATTGTAGTAGAGCACAGGGTCTTTTGCCCAAACCACTGCATTGGTATAAGCGGAGACCTTAGCTCTAGCTAGCCAATAATCTTTCCTTTTGGTTTTGCATTATCGTGTCAGTGGTAGCTTCCTCACGTCGACACTCCTTTCAAGACCTGAGACCAATATTTGGTGCGTTGGCCAGGAAAGGAATGTTCGGAACGGGTGAAGTTGCCTGCGATAGAGGAAAGTTCAGGAGCCAGCAGGACCAGAATACTTCCTTTGCATAAGGATACTGGTCCATCAGGAAAGGTTGGAAAACCGGTGGATGTGCCGGAGGAGTTGGGGAAGGCTGTGGGTGCTTTTTGGTAAGAGTAGCCCCCTTCAGTGGAGGGGCAGAGGCACCTCCAATCTGTGGTACTAGAATGAGACCTCTTCTGGGTGTCGGATATTTGTGTTGTCTGCTTTGGTGTCTCTTGTTGTGTGGCCACTTGTCTTTTATCTGTTCTGTGTTTTCTTAAAAAAAGAAAAAAAAAAGTTGAAATGGGACAGGGACAGACTACCCCTCTGTCCCTTATGGTTGAACATTTATCAGAGTTTAAAACCAGAGGATCTAATTTGTCTGTGATAATTAAGAAAAATAAACTAATAACTTTTTGCTCTTCATAATGGCCCTCTTTCAAGGTAGGATGGCCTCCGGAAGGCTCATTGGATGGAAAGGTGATTGCAGCCGTATTCAACCAATCCATGTTCCAGGCCCCCATGGGCACCCAGACCAATCTCCTTACATTTTAGTGTGGCAAGATATGGTGACTAACCCTTCCCCATGGCTAAAACCTTTTCTTCCAAATCTCTCTGTCAAGGTATTAACATCCTCACTAGGGACTAGTGAAAAGGAGAAACTGAGACGACCTGAGCCCCTAGCAGCCATTCCACCGGTTTTGTCTGATTCCCAAACTCTGATAGAACTAGAAAGTGGCATATCTCCACCTCCCTATGCCCCTACACCACCTTCCCACCATCTCCAGGCTCCACAGGTGTCAGGAAGAAGTGGATCGTGTGCTCCAAGTGTGCCACCCGCCATTACGGGCCCAGCCTCCAATCTCCGCCCACGCCAGAGGGGCTCCCTGGAGGCTGAAGCCCCCTCGCCCACTGTCCAGGTGCTGCCCCTCAGAGCGATAGGCCCGCCTCATGTTGATGGAAGCAGAACCTGGCAGTACTGACCATTTTCAACATCGGACCTGTATAACTGGAAGGCGCAGAATGCCCCCCTTTCTGAAAACCCCCAAAGCTTAATTAATTTGTTAGATTCTATATTGTTTACTCATAACCCCACTTGGGATGATTGTCAGCAGCTATTATAAGTTTTGTTCACCACTGAAGAAAAAGAGAGAATCCTGACTGAGGCCAGGAAAAATGTACCAGGGGACAATGGACACCCAACAACCCTTCAGAATCTTATTGATGCTGGGTTCCCGTTATCTCATCCCGATTGGGATTTTGAGCAACCACAAAGTAGGGAACATCTCCAAAAGTACCGCCATATTCTAATGGCTGGTCTCCGAGTGGTGGCAAGAAAGCCAACAAATTTGGCCAAGGTAAACTCAGTTAGGCAGGGGCCGACAGAGAGCCCTGCAGCATATCTAGAGAGGTTAATGGAAGCATTTAGGCTGTATACCCCGTGGACCCGCAAGCCGATGAGAGTAGAGCAGCAGTGGTCCTATCCTTTGTAAACCAAACGGCCCCTGATATCAGAAGAAAGCTTCAGAAGATAGATAGATTAGGTGAGCAGACCCTACAGGATTTAATGAAAGTAGCCGAGAAAGTGTATAATACTAGAGAAACCCCAGAGGAAAAGGAAGAAAGAATATGGAGGGAGGAACGAGAATTCCAACCTAAAGAGAATAAACAAAATCAGAAGGAGTTAGCAAAGATTTTCTTTGCTGGAGCTCAGGGAGACATAGGGAGAGAGAGAGGTAAGAGACCAGACCAACATGACAGGCCCTGTCAAGGTCCACACCGGCCCAGAACCAATGCACATTTTGCAAAGGGACTGGACACTGGAAGAATGAATGCCCAAAGAAAGAGAACAAAAAATATGAAAAGCCTGCTCCTGTTAGAACTTTTGTGGCAGGCGAGGACAGTGACTAGGGGAGATGGGACTCAGAACCCCTCCCTGAGTCTTGGGTAACCTTGAAGGTGGAGGGGAAGCCAATAGAGTTCCTGGTAGATACAGGGGCTCAGTACTCCGTCCTCAATGAGAAAGAGGGAAAAAATTTCTTCAAAAACTAACCTGGTACAGGGGGCAACAGGGGCAAAGCTGTATCATTGGACAATGCAGCGACAAGTGAACCTGGGAACTAAACAGGTGTCCCATTCATTCCTAATTGTACCTGACTGTCCTGCACCACTGTTAGGAAGAGACTTATTGTCCAAAGTTCAAGCACATATATTCTTCCATAAAAA
>NW_006922991.1:32600-33123 GCF_000298275.1 Orycteropus afer afer | reverse complement strand
AGGGGTACTAAAGAGGTGCTGGTCTGCATGGAATACACCTCTCCAACCAGTAAAGAAACCAGGGGGAGAATATAGACAAGTGCATGATCTGAGAGAGGTAAATGTTCGGGTTGAAGACATACATCCCATAGTCCCTAAACCTTACACGCTGCTCAGCAATCTTCCTCCAGATCACGTGTGGTATACTATCTTGGACTTGAAGGATGCTTTCTTTAGCCTGCCCCTAGCACTGCAGAGTCAAGACATTTTTGCCTTCAAATGGTTTGATGAAACAGACAAAGTCCTCGGCCAGCTGACCTGGACAAGGCTAGTCCAAGCATTTAAGAATTCGCCCACTTTGTTCAACGAGGCCTTGAGTGATGACTTACATGAGTACCGGGGTCAAAACCTGCAAGTGACTTCACTACAATATGTGGATGACTTGTTAATAGCAACCCCCAACTGGGCAGGGTGCCTTGAAGCAACCAGGAGACTGCTCACCACTCTAGGAGAGCTGGGATATCGAGCCAGTGCCAAGAAAGCT
>NW_006922991.1:29002-30920 GCF_000298275.1 Orycteropus afer afer | reverse complement strand
TACCCAGATATGGAATGCCTAGAACGTTAGGATCAGACAATGGACCAGCTTTTGTAAGTAAAGTTATCCAGGGCTTTGCTTCGACTCTGGGGGTAAATTGGAAACTACATTGTGAATATAACCCTCAGAGTTCGGGGCAGGTAGAAAGAATGAACAGAACCCTAAAGGAGACCCTTTCTAAATTGGCAATAGAAACTGGTGGAGACTGGGTGACCCTCCTTCCCTTTGCACTCTACCGGGTTAGGAACACCCCATACATGCTGAATCTGACCCCATTTGAAATAATGTATGGGACGCCGCCCCCTATTATTTCCAACCTGGAAAAATGTCCTGATGAGTTGCCAAAAGATTTAATTTTGGGGATGAAAACTCTCCAAATAATTCAGAAGGAATTATGGCCCAATCTCCGAGCCATATATGAAGGTCTTCATAGTGGACAGAGAATCGACCATGGAATTGAACCGGGAGACTGGGTGTGGGTAAACAGGCACCAGTAAAAAACACTGGAGGCTAGATGGAAGGGACCTTATGTTGTTGTTCTTGTAACCCCTACTGCCTTAAAGGTAGACGGGATCAGTGCCTGGATACATCACTCTCACGTCAGGAAAGCTAACTCGCCAGAACATCAGTCAGCACGAACAAACTGGAGAGCACGTTCAGATCCTGAAAACCCGTTGAAAGTCAGATTGACTCGAAACAATGAGGACTGAAACGTTCATCTTGGCCTTAAGCCTCTGCCGCCTTGGAACCAGCATGACTAATCATCAAACTTTCAAAGTTACTTTGAGAATTTGTGATGGACTAACCCATGAAACTTTGAACTCTACTAACTCTACCACCCCCCTTAACGTATGGTGGCCTGATTTGTTTTTCTCCCTTGGAAAAGCTACAGAATGTGGGTGGGCCAAATGCTATATCAAATCTATGGGTTTTTATACTTGCCTGGGGTATAAAAGAAATATCTGGCAATGTGGGGGACCCCCTTGGTACTACTGCAAAAGTTGGAGCTGTGTGATTCTAATGATGGGGACTGGAAGTGGGAGGTGAACGCCAATGATTACGTAAAATTCTCCTTTGATGACAACCCAGCCAGATTCACAGACAAAACTTTAAATGGAGAAAGGGACGAGCAGATAAAAGTTACATTCACTGAACCAAGAAAAAAAGAATTTACCAAGTGGAAGTCAGGGCTCTGTTGGGGCATTCAGGTTTATTCATACCTTACCCATCTGGGGTGGTAACCATTATACAGGAAGTAGAGCCCTTAGATGCTGGGTCGGTAGTTCCAAATGAAGTGTTAAACCCCCTGGGAAAAGGAACCCTACCCCCTACAAGAAAGACATTGAAAGAATCGATCACTGTAACCCCTGATATTACAGTAAGTGTTCCCCATACAACCCCAAGGGTCCAAGCCAATCCTCAGAACATAGACCCTCTTTGGAATTTAATGCTAGCATCCTACAAAACACTTAACCATACAAGTCCTAACCTGACTCAAGCCTGTTGGCTTTGTTACAATGTAAACCCTCCATTTTATGAAGCAATAGGCATTAATACCTCTTTCAGCTATTCTCATGCCCTGAACCCAAAGAATTGCTCCTGGAAAGACCATAAGGTAGGATTTATCATAAAACGTATAACAGGAAAGGGCTTATGTGGGGGGAAAACCCCAACGCTCAAGAACGTTGCGCCTCATATACTGAAATAAATTCGCCCTTAAACTGAATCATTCCCAGGGAAGGGGGTTGGTGGCTTTGTTTAAGAGCTGAACTTTTACCCTGTTTAAACTTGAAAGTATTTAATTAGTCCTCAGATTATTGTGTACTAGTAACTGTTCTACCCTGAATTCTTTAACACCCAGAGGAAGAGATGTATGCACACTGGGGCGGGACTAATAGAGTAAAAAGAGAACCACTCA
>NW_006922991.1:25834-27907 GCF_000298275.1 Orycteropus afer afer | reverse complement strand
TCTCTCTCTCTCTCTCTCTCTCTCTAAATATATATATACACTTTGCTGGTTTCTGTGTTTCTCTAGAGAACCCAATCCAACACAACAACAAAGTACACACAGCAAAAAGAAAAGAAAGAAAGAAAACTCACTGTCCTTGAGTTGATTCTGGCTCATGGAAGCACTGCAAGATAGAGAAGAACTGTCCCATTGGTTTCCCAAGGCTGTGGGTCCTTGAAGAGACAAACCACCTCATCTTTCTCCTGTGGAACAGCTGGGAGGACCCAGCTGCTGACCTCCTGGTTAACAGCCCACCGTTTTAACCACAGCATCACCAGAGCTCCTTTGTAGCAAAGGTGGGAACAATGTGGAAGATAAGGCACTCTGGGTCAGCATTTCCGCTAGAGGAGCAGGAACACTTGGAACTCCACAGACCAGACCTAAGCCCACAATGCCTCCCTAGGAGTGAGGCTCAGTCAAAGGAGGAGAGAAAAGTCCCTTACCCCATACTCTATCACAGCACTGAGCATCCCAGCGTCAGATAAGAGTGGAGTGGATGAAATTTGAGAGACAGATCCTCTCTGGAGAGAGCACAAATCCAGGCATAAAGCTAGTAGTGGGGCATCACCACGGAATCGGAAGTCTCTGGTGCTTGGAGCAGAAATAACACTCTGCATGATGCGAATTTAGATTGAGGGTTAAATTTCAATGAAAATTTATTAAGAGCAGAAGTCTGAAAAGTAAAAGATTAAAGGTTCAATTGAATTTCTGCTCTGAGTTAATTCTTGGAAGGTGAGTGAAACCAGGAAGTTACAAAGAAGAAACAATAATGGTTCTTGGGTAAGCATTTATCAGGGGCAGGAAACACCAATGTTAAGAGGAAACCTTGGCCTTCCTCTGCACCTGTTCCTGGTCTGGGACCCATGTTGTGTGTTTTCTGAGTGCCCCCTGGAGGTCAGCCCCTTTCCTGCAGGGAGGTTTGAGTCTGGGCTCATCCTGGCTTCCCTTCTCTGACCCTCTGGTATGGTCATGGCGGGCCTGTCCGCAGATGTCAGGCTGGTCATTTTAGGAGAGACGGCGCTGATAGGGTTCCCCCTATGTACTTTGCATCTTCCTTGACACGATGGACAGTAATAGTGATATTTTCCACTTGTTTTATTCACTCTTGCCACCCACTGCAGCCTCTGCCCTGGAACCTGGTGGAGCCAGTGAAGACATAGTGAAGTTGAACCCAGAGGCTTTGCTGGAGGGGCTCAGAGAAAGCCCAGAAAGAGCCATGTATTTCCCAACTCCACCAGCTGAACTTCCTATGAGAAACCTACACAGAGAGCCCCACACTGAGAACAGTCCAATGGGAACAGTCAGGCTGACCCAAAGGAGGGGCAGTAACTTAGACGGTAAAGAGACCATAGCTATGTATATCTCTTTTTTTGGTGTTTTCACGCAAATTCTTCTGCTAGTTGGAATGTAGTCCACTTCCATATCCTTCCCTTCAGAGCTCAGAGCTACAGGATTATCTTATGTATCTGTGTTAATTTGTTCCCCTTTTCTTTGTTCAAGAGGGTCTGTGCAGTCTTTCTGCCTATTCTGCCATCTTACTAAAACTCCTATGATAATATTACTAAATAACTCCCTGATGGAATCTACTGGAACAGCTAAGTATTTGCCTTAGGGATGTGGTCTGCTTCCTGTATATAAGAAGAAATTTTGGGAAAGGTCTCTGCAGCTTTTGGGCATGACTGGACCCTGCATGCAGCCAAGTCTTCATTCAGCACCCTGCCATATTTCTTTCCATCTTTCTACTTTCTCTATATTGAACTAGTGGCCTGCCATATTGTGTGGTAATCGTGGTACTGTCCTATTTTGTCTGGTGACCTCAGCCTCAGCGGTCAGCAGCTGTCTGAGTGAAGATACCTGTCCAGGTCCAGCGGGTGGGAGCAAGAGACAGAGCTGACGCCCAAGGTCAAGGGGCCTTCACCCAGTTCCTAGAGCTTGACACTTTGAACTCAGAAATCTAGCCTCCAAAACTTAAGATAATAAACCCCTGTTAAAGCCATCCATCCATTTGAGGGATTTTCCTATCAGAGCAGAACT
>NW_006922991.1:21552-25658 GCF_000298275.1 Orycteropus afer afer | reverse complement strand
TATATTTATATTTATATTTATATATATCATGAATATGTTCTCTCCTATCCAGGATATCTGCATTTGAGAAAAATCATGGAGAAAGCCAGTGAAAAAAATGCACTGTTAATGACCAAGAGGTCAGATGAGATTCACATGTGACAGATATTTTGGATACCATGTACATAAGAACAAACCATCAATGGGTAATATGTTAAAACCTAGTTCTGGAAAAAGCAGAAAATACCTTATTTACCAAGAACGGTGCATGCTTGAGTCTGTAAATTGGCTGCATAGCTCAGTGAAGTAAAGCATTGCTCTTGGTCTCATCCAGTGTGGATTTATTTTTGAACTTGGGACGTCCACCACCACCAAGGCATGCTTAATTTGGACAGCCACACACATGCCTGGAGTAAAACACTGTCCAGCAAAGCCTGAGGTGATCTGAAATCTTCCACTCGGACCAATCTCTTGGGTCACTGTGAGCATAGATAAGGATTGTCCAAGCACAGAGCCAACCTCCCAGGACTGCAAGAAGCTGTTTTTGTTTTCCTTTTTCAACTATTTTTCTTTTTCAATCAATGACAAGACAAAAGGGCTGAATAGAAGATTTCCAATAGCAGCTTGAGAAGATGAAGTCTATTATTGTAATGAAATATGTAAAGGTCTGGAGTTGCAAAACCAAAATAAAAGAACATGCTGAGAATTTATGAACCTTAAAGAACCAAAGACAAAAATCCTCGAGTTGCAATATTGAAAAATTCTACAGGCAATATATTGAATGATGCAGGAAACATCAAAAGAAGATGGAAGGAATACACAGAATCACTGTACCAAAAAGAATTGGTTGATGTTCATCCATTTCAGGAGGTGGTGTAAGAGCAATAACCAATGGTATTGAAGGAAGAAGTTGACACTGCACTGAAGGCTCCAGGAATTGATGAAATATACATTGAGATGTTTCAACAAATGCTTCATTGAAGTCACTTACTTGTCTATGCCACGAAATTTGGAAGAGAGCTACCTGACCAAATGACTGGAATAGATTAGTATTTGGACACATTCCAAAGAAAGGTGATCCCACAGAATTAGAAATTATTGAAAAATGATTAATATCACACTCAGGTAAAATCCTGCTGAAGATTATTTAAAAAATGGTTGCAACATTATATTGACAGAGGACTTCCAGAAATGCAATCTGAATTCATGAGAGGATGTGGAAGGATGGATATCAATTGCTGATATCAGATGAATATCTTGGAAAGCAAATAATATCAGAAAAATATTTACTTGTGTTTTATTGACTATATAATAGCACTCGATTGTGTGGATCACAACAAATCACGGATAACATTGAGATGAAGGAGAATTCCAGGACCCTTGATTGTGCTCATGAGGAACCTGTACATAGTCCATAGGCTGTTGTTCAAACAGAACAAGGGAACATTGCATGGTTTAAAATCAAGAAGGGAGTGCATCAGGGTTGGATCCTTTCACCATATTCAATCTGTTTGCTGAGAAAACAATCTGAAAGGGTGAATTATATGAAGAAAAATGTGGCATCAGGATTGGAGGAAGACTCAGTAACAACATGTGATAAACAGATGACACAACTTTGTGGAAAGTGAGTATTACTTGAAGTATTTACAGATGAAGATTGAAGCCTACAGTCTGCAGTGTGGATTACACTTCAAAATAAAGGGAAAAAAAATGTCACATCTGGACCAATAAGTGGCATCACAATAAATGGAGAAAGGATTGAAGTTGGCAAAGATTTCATATTGCTTGATCCCAAAATTCTCACCAATGGAAACAGGAATGGAGACACCAGAGGATGTGTTGCTTTGGGCAAATCTGATGCAAAAGTCTTCTTTTGTTATGCTGTGTTTTTATTTCTTCTCTCAGCCAGTCTTTCTTGAGGGTGTTGTTAAGTTTCCTCAGTTTCCTGCAATTCCCTTCTTAGTCCAGAGTCGATTCCTTCAATTTCTCCAGGAAAAATTGACTTCAGGGGTGTCTTGGCATCCTGGCCAAAGGAAAATCAGTTGAGAAGTGATTCAGGTAGACCCCTGTCCCTTTCCTGGACTCCATTCCTAGTCCTGGCCTTTGCAGTCTGCCTTGGAGCAGGGGTTGACTGGCAGGGTTTCCTCGGAGACATAACCTTGATGTTGCTCATTTGGATTTAATGAAGGACTCCACTGCCCATTGCCTGTGTTTCTTCTGAAGGAAAGACACAGCCTCCCATCGCCCAGATCCCCAAGGGTCTCCAGCACCACTGTCAGCGCTGCCCAGTGTGCGTCAGTCATTGCCCAGCCTCTCCCTTAACCAGGGGCAGACTCCTTCCTGACTTCCTCTTGCTTCTGAATACCAAGGCTTCCTCCTTCCTCACTGCCTGGAATCACGCTGACTTTGCCCCAAAGGCAAGAAGATCCGGATCTGCTTCTTGGGTGTCTCCATCCTGCCCCAGCCCTCCCTCGCCTTAGGGAGGCCCTGGTGAGTCTGGCAGCAAGCCTTGAAGCACAGCCTCAAAGTGCTTGTCGTGGACTGGGAATCGATGGACTGGCGGGCCCTATTCCACTGCATCTGGATTTGCAGAGCCGGGGCCCTTTGGCTGACAGTCGGTGCTGCAGATTTCCTCTAAAAGTCTGAGGGTTTCCAGAGAGTCTTGGTCAAACAGAGGAGAAGACTGCTCAAGTGCTGATGTCTGCTGTGGCCAGAGATGGGCATTGGGGTGTCCGGCCTGACTCAGGGGCTCGTGCGGAGATTGTCGTGGGGCAATCGCTGCCTGGTGCTCCTCACGGCCCTCTAGCAGGAAGGGAGGTGTGTGTTCTGGAGCCAGCTCCTGCGAAGGCTCCCCTCCATTCCCACTCCGATAAGACGCTCGGCCACCCGATCCTGCCATGCCAGCGAGTTGCTTGCCAGGCTGACAGTCTCCTTGGTCCTGGGGTCAGGAGAGAACCCAAGCGTGTGAGAGCCCCTTTGCCACTGTCGCTTCTGAGGCTGGCGCATTCACACCTGCCACCAGGACGTGGGAGCCCTCTCCTCACTGCACTGCGAGTGGCAGCTGGACAGTCACGACCCCTGTGGCCTGGCTGACACCCAGCTGGCTGGCCTGGGGAGGGAGACCCTGTGCGTGGGTCAGCAGGAGGACAGGGAGCAGGAGGGTTGGATTCTTGTCCATAACTTTGGAGGATGGGCAATGAGGAGACAGGCCCACTAGAGAAGACGCGGTACTTTGGTCTCATTCAGCCATCACCTCAGGCCTCTAGGAGAGGCCACAAACCGTGTTGCTTTCCATGCTGTAACCTTGGTCCTGGGGTCATGGAGCAGCGATGCCATGTTATGATCCCCACCGACAATGGCTGAGGGTCCAGGGGTTTTTACATCCTTGCAATACCTGCTGTTTTCACTTTTCTGACTACTGCTGTTCTAATGGGGTGAGGAGACCTCTCACTGAAGCTTCTTTTGCATTGAAGCAATGAATCTGTTCAGGTGATTGCTATCCATTTGAATATCATCTTTACTGAAATATCTATCCAGATCTTTTGCTCATTTTTAAAATTAGGTTGTCTTTTTGTTGAGTTGTATAGCTCATTTACTTTTGTTATATTTATTTTAATTTTGGTATCAGACCCTTATCAGATATATGCTTCCTGAAGATTTTCTCCCAATCTGTGCATTTTGTCATATCTTTATTGATATCTCCACATCCTTTTCATGGAATTTAGTCTCAACTAGGATGTAGCGTGCACTTAAAGTATGAGGTATTGGAGAAATTAAGAAAAATAAATAAATACTACAGAGGGAGTTGCTTGATATTGGACCAAGAACACTTGATCTGTTGTTCCTTAAGAAATTACACTCCCTACAAAGACAGCTCCTTTCTCTTGGTCCTTGTCTGGTTTTCTCCCGTTTGACAGTGTGGACAGGAAGTTAATGCAGCGTCCTCCTGGCCGCCGTCTCCAATGTGTCTCACCCTCTGTTGCACATGAGCTTGATCTGGAGACTGTTGACCCATCCCCATGCTCAGGATTCACACAACACATGGGCCATGTCTATATGTGAGGATAGGCCCCATGGGATTTAAAGTTCACCTCATGATTCAAGGAAGTCAAATTTGGAATCAGTCC
>NW_006922991.1:13920-18832 GCF_000298275.1 Orycteropus afer afer | reverse complement strand
ATCACACCCACCCGTGTCAACCCTCTCCCGCCTCCAGGGTCCTTACAGGCTTTTAGAAGTTGCCACTTGAACTGAAGGGAAAGGTCTCAGAGAGAGAAAGGCTCCAAGAAGGCAGAAGTCCATTTTGAATTCCTTTATTTGTGAAAAAAAGAAACACACAAAAGCCTCTGCTGAGACCTCTCTCTCAGCAGATACAAAACTCCCCCAAAGTGACTGAATTGTGCATGGATATCATCTGTGCGATGACGGGATGTGGTGGGCATACTTCCTTTCTGTCTATTGTCTGGGTCTGGCCAATAGACTCAAGGAAAACCACATTGAAAAGGCAGTTAGCGTGGGTGAGAGCCACACACGTTGTAGCATCCCTTCATGAACGGTTAGGGAGTTCAATGGGTAGGACAATAGTTTCCATTCCCAAGGCCCACTCTCTCTCTGCATGAAACCCAGGATACTCAACTCGCTGTCAAAACCCAAAGCTCAGTGTCATGAACTCCCATTCTCAGTCCTCCAAAGATCCCCTCCTTCTTCCCAGGGCAACTTGTTTTCTGGGCTGTCTTGCCATCCTGTCCAACGGGAGAGCAGTGGAGACGTGTTTCAGCAGACCCCTGTTCCTTGCCTGGACTCCCTGCCTAGTCCTGGCCCTTGCAGTCTGCCTGGAGGGAGAGGATGGCCGGCGGGCTTTCTTGTTGGTCATGACCTCGCTGTTGATCAATTCGATTCGATGAATGGTTCCACTGCGGGCTGCCCGTGGTGTCTCCAGAGGAACGACATAGCCTCCAGTCGCTCAGGCCCCAAGAGGCTTTCAGGCCCAGGGTCAGGGCTGCCCAGTGTGCGTCAGAGCCATTGCCCTCCCGCTCACTTTCCCATGGGCGCACACTTCTTGCAGCTTTCCTCTTCTCCCGAACTCCAAGTCTTCCTTGTTCATCCCTCCCAAGGAGGCACTGGTGAGTCTTGCAGCAAGCCTTGAAGCACAGCCTGAATGTGCTCATCATGGACTGGGAATCGATGGACTGGCGGGCCCTGTTCCAGTGCATCTGGATTCGGAGAGCCGGGGCCCTTTGCCTCACAATCGGCAAATTTCCACCAAATGCCTGAGGGTTTCCAGAGAGTCTTGGTCAAACAGAGGAGAAGACTGCTCAAGTGCTGGTGCCTGCTGTGGCCAGAGATGGGCATTGGGGTGTCCAGCCTGACTCAGGGGCTTGTGGGGAAATTGCCATGGGACAATCGCTGCCTGGTGCTCCTCATGGCCCTCTGGCATGAAGGGAGGTGTGTGTTCTGGAGGAAGCTCCTGCAAAGGCTCCTCTCCATTCTCACTCTGACAAGAGGCTCGGCCACCCGATCCTGTCGTGCCAGAGTTTTGCTTTCTTCCCTGACTTTCTCCTTGGTCCTGGGGCCTCGGAGGGACGCGAGCTTCTGAGAACAGCGTGGTCACTCTCGTTGCCGGTGCCAGTTCATTTGTACCTGTCACCAGGATGCTGGAGACCTCTCTTCCTTGCAAGGCCAGGCACAGCTTGGCCGTCATGACCCATGCTGCCTGACTGACTCCCACCTGGCTGGCCTGGGGAGGAAGACCAGCTGCGTGGGTCAGCAGGAAGACAGGGAGCAGAATGGTTGGATTCTTGCCCCAAACCTGAGAGGTTGGCCAAGAAGCAGACAGGCCCATCCCAGAAGACCCAGTGCTTTGGTCTCCTCCAGCCGGCACCTCAGGCCTCCGAAAGGAGCTGCCTGCCGCACCGTCCCCTACTGCCTGGTGTATGCCCGGTGAGCTCTTCGGTTCTGAATCCAGATGTGGATTCGCGGCTTGGGGATGCCTGTTTGTCCAGCCAGTTCCTCTCTGGTCTGGATCCCTGGCCACCGATTCTCCTGGAAGGCCTCCACCAGCACACTGACTTGCCATCTTCTTTAACCACTCTCCCTTCAAGGGCAAGTTTCAGAGTCCTTTCTGACATCCATTTTGGTATTTTCTTCCTTTCCTATCTTTTTCATGACCTTTTGTTTCGCCATGGATCACGTTCTTGATGTCATCTAAAAATTATTCCGGTTTTCGGTCATTAACATTCAATGCATTGAATCCATTTTTCAGATGGTCTCTAAATTCAGGTGGGATATAAGCAAGGGTCATGTATTCGTTCCCGTGGTCTAGGTTTAATTTTCTTCAGCTTAAGCTTGAACTTGCATATGAACAATGGTTGGTCTGTTCCACAGTCAGCCCCTCTCCTTGTCTTGGTTGAAGATACAGAGCTTCTCCACCATCTTTTTCTACAGATGTAGTCAGTCTGACTCCTGTGTGTACCATCTGGCCAGGTCAACATGTACAGCCAGCGTTTATGTTGTTGAATAAATGAGTTTGCAATGGAAGTCATCATTCTTGCCAAATTCTGTCATTCGGTCTCCTGCCTCATTTCTCTCACCAAGGCATTTACCAACTACCATTGATTGTTGTTTGTTTGACTTTTGCTTTCCAATCACCAGTGAGCATCAACACATCTTGATTGCATGTTTGGCCAATATCAGACTGCAGAAGTTGGTAAAGACCTTCAATTCATTCATCACACTTTGATCTTCCCCTAAAGTCTTGCAGTACCCAGCTCCTTGTCTGGAAAATTTGTTCCTCTATTTTGTCTTATCCTCATAACGAAAAAAAAAATTAATACACTGTATCATGGTTGCATTGTAAAGAATACACTCATGCCCAACACTTTGCTCAATCATGTCAGGGCTTGTCTTCTGTCACTTTGTCATACTGTAGTGGCTTTCTTGTTGCTGTGAGGCTGGAGGCTATGCTACCAGTATTTCAAATGCCAGCAGGCTCAGCCATGGTGGATATGTTTCAGTAGAGCTTCCAGAATAAGACAGACTCGGACGAAGGAAGGAGCCATCCACTCCTCACAGAATTGAACAGTGGAAACCTTATGAACAGCCGTCAAATACTGTGTGCTATGTTCCAGGAAAACTTTATGACTAGCCCTGATGCATTGTCCAATATTCTGCAGAAAATGAGTCCCTCAGGTCAGAAGGCCCTCAAAATAAGACTTTGAAAGAGCTGCTTCTTCATAGCAGAGTTGACCTTAATGATGTATTTGGAATAAAGTTTTGGGACCTCTATTTGCTGATGTGACTCAAGTAGAGGAAGGACCCTGAGGATGGTGCATGACCCAGGAGTATTTCCTTCTATTGTCACAAACTGATGCACTTAACAACACAACAACAGCAATATCACAATTCAAATGCATCAATTCTTTTTTTTGTCTTCCTCGCTCAATGTTCAGCTTTCAAAAATATGTGAGGGTATTTTAAAAACAAACAAACAAACACCTGCTTTGGATCAGAAACCCCTTAGTCTTCAAAGTGACACTTTTGCTCTTTAACATTTTAAAGGGATCCATAAATACCACAGCTTTGGAAATCCTATGGGGGTATTTCTACTGTACTCTATAGGGTGGTTGTGGAAAAAATAATTTCAATGCACCTTTTTTTTTTATGAAAGTTGGATGAAAAACAATATAATTTTATCCTCACTTATCATGCTTTTTAAGTAGCTCTGGTGGCACACTGTCTAAGGCAATTGACTGCTAACAGAATGTTAGTGGTTCAAACCAATCATCTGCTCTGAGGAGGGAAAATGGGCAATCTACATCTGGAAAGATTTCCTGCCATGGAAACTCAATGGGGGTCGCTATGGAGTCAGAATCCAATCCAGGGCAGTAAGTTAGATTTGGTATTATGATATTTAAACACAAATATGAGATGCATGATTTTAAATCCAGATTTAAAATCACCAGCCAGAATGCTTCTATGAAGTGAGAATGGCCAGGATTTGTTTCACCTACTTTGGTCATGTTCTCAGAAGGGACCATTCTCCAGAGAAGGATGTCATGCTTTGTAAAGCAGAAGATCCACAAAAGAGGGGAAGGCCCTCAACAGAGGGTTGAGGTGGCTGCAGCAATGGGCTAAGGTACAGCAGGGGTCACGAGTTTGGCACAGGACTGGGTAGTGTTTCCTTCTGTTCTACATAAGTCACTAGAAGTCAGAGATGACTCGCTTACATATAACATCAATATGGGAGATGCATTAAGGCCTAAGTATAAAAATGGAGAAATGTAGGCATGCATTAGTGAATTCTGAGTAAATATTTCTTAATTTCAGTGTATGGGAAGACTTCTTAAAATAAGTTTTTAGAAGAATGTTATAACTGCAAATCTGAATCAGGAAACTAACCAACCAATTTCTAAATTAGATGAGGAGATAACAGGGACTGCATTAGGTTAATCAGATTATGCAAAGTACTTGGGTTAATTAGCTGGGATTCCGTTGGATTGATTGTGTTAGATTGAACGGATTCCTTTGTGTGAGATCTGTCTTACTGGCTCTAGCTAACATGATTCGATTGAATTGATTGGTTTAGAGAGAGCGTGTACAATCACATGAGCTGGAAACTTTAGAAACTTTAGAAAAACCAAGAAAGAAAACCTCTTTGAAAGTGAACTGTCCTGACACATCCTGGAACCTGCAGCTCTAAATGTCCCAGTGTCTGTGTGTCTGAGACTGATATCTATCCTATCTGTTGACAGGAGGGAGACAGCTGGGTCTGAGGTTAGTTTCTTTGTGTGTTTGTCGGCTTGCTCTTTAATATTTGTCCATTCAAACTTTGAGAGAAAGGGTGGTTGTGAAAATATAGAGGACCTTGACTTTCAGTGTTGGGGTAAGAATTTTAACATTTTAAAGATGGATAAAATACAATACTCTAAATTCTATTTAGGACCTGGAGTATACAGAATGAGGCATCTGTGGGTACAAACCTTGGTGTGTGTGTGTGATTTGACTGAAAATTTATAGAGCAAATTCACTTTCCATACAGTTCATATACACTTTGTCTCATGACATTGACTACAATTTACCACAATGTAACAGC
>NW_006922991.1:0-537 GCF_000298275.1 Orycteropus afer afer | reverse complement strand
TCCAAGGTTGACAAGTAAAATGACAGAGTCCCAAGTTTGGAAAACATGTTAGGCCACTAGTTCAAGTCAAGAAACAGTCCCAAGAACAGCAGGCACCATGGCAGGCCACTGACGACTTGAGCCAATCCAGGAATCATATGTTCCAAGAAGGTAGTGACCTTTCTCAGAGCATTTCTTACATACTGGAAGCAGGCCACATCCCAAAGGCAAGTAGTAAGCTGCTCACAGCAGATTCCTCCATGGAGTTGATTACACACATTCAATCTCTTCATGAGGAAGAACTGCAACCAGCTGCCCAGACACACAAACCACGACAAGGGCAAGCTGACACACAATTTTAACTACCACATCTTTCTTGTATTTTTCCCTCTGCCAAGATCCTTATGACTTCATTCCATATCATCTTCTGAATCCAGCTTGAATTTTGGAAGTTCCTTGTCAATATACTGGTGCAACCAATTTTGAATTATCTTCAGCAAATTTTTATTTGCATGTGATATTAATGATATTATCTGGTAATTTCCACATTATTTTGGA
>NW_006922990.1:98506-101949 GCF_000298275.1 Orycteropus afer afer | reverse complement strand
AAAAAAAAAAAAGACTGACTTTGGGCCACCCCCTTGGCCACAGTCATCACCTCTCCTGGATCTATATTTGGATTTAAATTGCTAGATTTACTGATTTCTTACCTATATCCATGTTGTTGTGCGCAGTTGAGTCACACCTGACTCATAGTGACCCCTCCTTGGGTTTCCGAGGTGGTATACTAAGGAAGTAGATTGCCCAACCTTCCTTTCAATCTGGTGGAATGGGATGGTTTAAAACAGCTTTTAAGGATATCTGGGAAGTTTTAGATGGCTAGCTTTTATTAGGCCTTCATAAAAACGTTCTAAACATTAAGTTGTCTCTGCTCAGCCCTCCACTGTCTTAGCTAGAGAGTGGGAAGTCAGAAAGTGGGGAAGACCAATGCTTTCTCATTCACAAGATTAAATGTAATACGTTCTTCATACTCAAGAACAGTCAATGAACGTATTCATTCCATGAATAAATTCTTCTTGAATATAGTTTTGAACACATTTTTTTGTTTTACCCCATCTCCCCTCCCTGATCCCGCAGATCAAGAAACTCCATACTGAATCTTTCTAGGCCTGTAGGAATACCTCCAATTTCCCAGTTGAGCCTGGGCTTTGGATAAGAACAACCTTAGGCAAGATCTTAGACTCTGTAGCTACTGACTGTATGACTCTGGGTAAGTAGTTTTACTTTTCTGAGCCTTCGTTTCCTCATAAAATAGGGATAAAAAAGGGGATAACTGCTGGGAAGAACCCATGTCCAATTCACACGGTGCAAGGATCTTGCCTGGCATAGGATTAGCGCTCCAGCAGTCTTTGTTACCACTCGTTTCTCTGCGGAGGCCACCACTGCCCATCTCATCATCTCACAGTATCAGCACCCTGATTTCCTTTTGTGGATCAGCACTTTCCTAATGCTAGTCTTTGGGGATCAGGCAGTGTGGGCAGATGGAAGCAGGAAGTATGTGAGTCAGACTTGACCCAAGAGACTATCCCAAAGCCCTGGCACCAATGATGACTTCTGGTAGGAAGAGGTACTTACTGTAAGCCAGGGGAAGTCAGCTCCCTCTTTCTGCCCAAGTTAACAGTGTAAGGTTGGGTTGATGATGCCGAGAGGAACCAGGCCAGAGAAATAAAAAAGGAGAATTTATTTAAGAGATGCAGGCATCAAAGCAAATGGACTCACTCTTGGTGCTAGAGAGACCTGCCCATTTGCTGTCATGTCTGCATCTCTGTCCTGGTTCCTCCTGGCATCACCAAACCAAATTTACAGTCATGGTGCCGAAACCCAGAAAGAAATAAAGATCAAACAGGAAAACGAAAAAGCCCGCAAGGGTTTGGACCAGGAAGAACTTCCGGTAAGATGGCAGAATAGAGAGAAAGACTACACAGACCCTCTTCAACAAAGAAAAGGGGAACCAATTAACACAAACACAGAAGATAATCCTGGACCCCTGAGCCTTGAAGGGAAGGATATAGAAGTGGACTAAACCCCAACTAGCAGAAGAATTTGCATGAAAATACCAAAAAAGGAGACATATGGAGCTGTGGTCTGCCAACGCCTGATGGCATGGCACACACAGCTTGGAGAGTGTCGAGTAGTGGTAGGACCTAAGAATTAACCTAAAAATCAGCCCTTTTATTAGCCAGGAACTGCACGGGGGACTGTTCTGGTGACTGGGGAATAAAACGTGAAGCACCAGTGAAGAGAAAGGCAGGCTCAGCTGTGGACTTTGGCCTGTCCAGAGGATGCTGCCATTTTGAATGTTTACAAGCAGCTTGACCATTTTGGATATTTAAAGAGACAGCGCTCTCTGAGATTCCAGGGGCTTAAGAAGAGGTTCTGCTTGCCAGTAACCCCAAGGACACTCCGGACCTGACAAGTGAAAAGGTGTGATATTCTCCTTTTGACTCTTATACCCTACACCCCTTGGTGAACAAAGGTGCGGCCATCCCCCACTCGCACCCACCTTCTGGGCCTGCAGGAAACCCATCCCAGTCTGTGTGCTCAGGCAAAGCCTGGGTGCCCTGGCCTACCCTCCCCTGATTTTTTCTTTTTCTTTTTTTTTCTCTTTCTTTTTTCTGGTTTTTGGTTTGCTTGTTTTTGTCTGTTTTAAAAATACTATTATTATTAATACATTTGTCCTTTTTACTATTATTCCTTATTCTTCCCCTCCCAGGTCCTAGGTTTTCAGCTCTTTTTCTTTTCCCTGTTCATGGCTGCAAAATTTATTTTTCTTTTCTTTTTTTAATTTTCTCATGGTTAGCCCTATTCCTGGTTTTTCTTTTGGCATTTTTCCAATTTTTTCTTAATTATTATTGTCTCTACCTTTTTTCTCTTATTGTCCTATACCCAGATATTGCAGGTTTTCTTGTTTTTTTCTGCTTCTTTTACCTTTTTTCTTTTTTTGGTTCTGTTCTTGTGTGATTACAAGGTGTATTTTTTGCCCAAGTGCTTTCAGTTTTTTGATCATTATTCAGTTTTAATTTTTGTCTATTTGAGTGGGAGATAGCAACAGTCCCCACAGGACACAACTACACTCACACCTCCTGCAACTTCACTTACTGACCGAGAACCAACACCTTCTTCTCCATCAATGGGCCAATGATAAAAAACCACCAAAAAGATCCTGAATCACCCTTGGATGCTCTTCACAAACAGTTAACAGAGATCTTAATACAACACCACCACAATGTGTTGGAGACAACAGACCATCACAGCCCACACAAAGAACCAAGATAAAGTGGTAGAAACAAGGGAACAGGGTACAGATCCAGAACACATTCCTGAGGAAGAAGCAGCATTAGAACTCTCTGATAAGGAATTCAAAAGAATGATATAGATATCTTCAAGGATAGAGAGACAGACAGAAGAAACACAGAAAAAAACGTAGAAAAATTTTGGAAGAAAATACAAGAACAAAATGACAAAATAAATGAAAAATTAGAAATTATTCTAAATCTACAGACAGAAATCCAAAAGATAAATACTAAATTGTCAGAAATAGATAACACATTGGAAGGGCAAAGGAGAATTGATGCAATGGAAAACAGAATTAATGAGATCGAAGACAAATACCTGAATACTTCTTTGGAAAGGGATCAATCAGAAAAAAAAAATTTTTTTAAAGGAAAAAAGCCTAAGGTTCATGTGCGATACCATCAAAAGGAATAGCCTATCATTGGAATTCCAGAACAGGAAGAGAAAAATAAAACCACTGAGAAAATTGTTCAAGATCTGTTGGAGGAGAACTTCCCTGATATGATGAAAGATGAGAATATATCCATTCACGAAGTCCAACAAACCCCAAACAGGACAGACCCCAAAAGAAAATCACCAAGACATATCATCATCAAATTCACCAAAACGAAAGACAAAGACAGAATCCTGAAAGCAGCACAGGAAAAACAAAAAGTTACGTACAAAGCACAGCCAGTAAGAATAAGCTCTGATTTGT
>NW_006922990.1:63258-64629 GCF_000298275.1 Orycteropus afer afer | reverse complement strand
TGTATGCTGAACAAATAATCCGAGAAGCTGGACTATATGAAGAGTGTGGCATCAGAATTGGAGGAAGGCTCATTAACAACCTGCGATACGCAGACAGCACAACTTTGCTTGCTGAAAGTGAGGATAACCTAAAGCCCTTAGTGATGAAGATTGAAGACTACAGTCTGCAGTATGGATTAAATCTCAACATAAAAAAAACGAAAATCCTCACAACTAGGCCAATAGGCAGCATCATGATGGAGAAAAGACTGACGTTGTCAAAGATTTCATAGTACTTGGTTCCACAATCAACACCAATGGAAGTAGCATTCAGGAAATCAGACAATGACATATTGCACTGGGCAAATCTGCTGCAAAAGACCTCTTTCAATCGCTGAAGAGCACAGATGTCTCTTTGAAGACTAAGGAGCCCCTCACCCAAGCCATGGTGTTTTCAGTTATCTCCTATGCATGTGGAAGCTGGACAATGAATAAGGAAGACCAAAGAATTGATACTTTTGAGTTGTGGTATTTGTGAAGAATACTGAAAATACCATGGACTGCCAGCCTTCTGGTTAGCAGTCAAGTGCCTTAGCCACTATGCTACCAGAGCTCCTAAGTAAACCCATACCCTCCTAAAAAATGAGAATCAACAGGACAGAGTATGTATATAATGGCTACATGCTGAGATCATGTAGATAAAGTATAAGTTTTTAAAACTGGAGAGAATGGAAAGAAAATGGAAAGTGGAGAAAAAAATTATTTCAACTATTTTCAGAATTGAGTTGATTATTCTCATCCATAGATTATTGTATGTGTAATGTGGGGAACCACCAGCCACTCCTCGGAAGGAAGGTTGGGCAATCTACTTCCGTAGTGATACTGCCTCAGAAACCCAAGGAGGGGTCGCTATGAGTCGGGGGCGACTCAACAGCACATAACAACAACAACAACAACAAAATGTGGGGAAAAATGAGTAATTGAGCATATGCTAATTCCATCATCCCCTGTGCCCTTGAGAACTGGGATTCTTGAATGATTGAGAAGCTACAACAATGCTAATTATTGCAGTGGATGAAAACATATCAAATATATTCAAATATATGAGTTTATCATCATAGTAAATAAAAACAAGTAGTTACTTTTAGAGGATAGGGAACCAATTCATTATTTTGAAAACTGGTAAATAAAGGAAGAGAATCATGCATTTAGCCTGTCTTTCCTATATGAACCATATCCAGTAGATGACCAAACAGTAGATGAGTCTATTTCATACGAGCTGGTTAAAAAGCCTAATTAATATAAAAAGAAATTATAGAATGAAACTATCACTATATTGCAATCCCCAATAAATAAACAGATCTACTCACAGAGCATCAACAGCTGCTAACA
>NW_006922990.1:49493-62597 GCF_000298275.1 Orycteropus afer afer | reverse complement strand
CAGTGGGGAGGTGACCAAAATAGACTTTAGCCTTATCTGTAATATGTTCCCCTTTTTCCAAGGAGAATATATTCATGTGTAAATAGTTATTTAAAACATTCTCGTTAAGAAAAATGTTGTGAACAGAAATGTCAGATACACAAAGGCAGATGGGTTCAAGGAGACTCAAAGGGTTGAAATAATGCTTATTCAAAAGGATAAAGTTATTTCTTACAACACTGAATAGGGCTACTGAAAATATTATTTCTCTAGGACAAACATTCTCAGTAGTAGAAAATTTCAACAAAAAGAAATAGGTAGAATATCATTGTCTCTCCAACAGTTGTGTTATATGGAACAGTACTAACAACAGCTTTTGAGGATTAAAAAAAATTCATTCTCAGAAAATAAAAACTTCAATACTTAAATAATTTTTACAAGGCAATAAAATACACAAGCAATGCTCCAAGCAAGCCCTCTGATGAATGCATGGTCCTGCCACATGGCCTTCGCTCCTGCTGTTCTCCCCAACTGTCGCCTCATCCCTCTCTCCTGTAGGTCTCTGCTCAAATGTCACCTCTGCAGGGACCTTTCCCGACCACGCTCCTTTCTGATCCTCTTTTCCCCTACTCCACTTTTCAGACAGTTATCATTACTTGGCATGTTATATATCGACGTTTATGGGTTTACTGTCTGATTCTTGCACAAGAATGTGAGCTCCATGGTGCAGGACTTTTTGTCTGTTTTCTTCCCAACTATGTCTCTAGCTCCTAAAACAGAGCCTGGAACATAGGAGGGCTTAATAAGTATCTGTTGACGGCATGAATGAATGGGTTCCCCAAATTATGCAGAAGCTTCCCCCAACTCAGCCCCCACACAGGGGCAGAGGGAGGGAGGGAGGGGCTCACCTCCACGTTCCAGACGTAGGAGCTGTGGAACAGCTCCGACCACATCTTGCTCACTTTGTTGATGTCTTTGACATCCCAGATGTAAATGCTGTGGTCTTTATACACACAGGACAGCCACTGGTGGGTGGGGTCAAAAGTCAGCGCCACTGTGTCTGGGTATACTGCTTCTGCCTTCCTGCGGAAGAGGAAACTAACAAAGCCACGAGGGTTATTAATCACCACCAATGCCCCTGTGTGTGCTAACAGTCCATCTGATGACCCTCAAGCTGCCTCCTGCCTGGCAATACCATCTATCCCTCATAATATTTGTCCCCATTCATCCTTCCCACTCCAACTCCACTTCTTGCCCTTCGTTTTGCTCTAAGTCAGAGACTGCAAACTGGAAGCTTCTGTCTGGCACCAAAGGGCATTCGAGTTTTTGATTCCTGTTAGTATTTCTCTCCACCTCATCCAGCCACCCAACTTCCTTTTCTCTCTCTGAGCATGGAAGGATGATGAGCATGAACCTCTCCTTGGCCCCACCAACACAGAATCAAAAATCCTACGCAGTGAATACATTCCATTACATATGCGTTTGATCTCAGTCTTTCTTCTTCATAGCACTTACCACTATCTGAAATTATTCTGTTTATCCCTATGTTTAAGGAGCCTTAGTGGCACTACAGTTAAGTATTAGGCTATTAACCAAAAAGTTGGTGGTTTGAACCCACCTACTGGCTCTGTAGGAAGAAGACTTGGTGATCTGTTCCCATAAAGATTGTTGTTAGGTGCCGTTGAGTCAACTCCGACTCATAGAGACCCATGTACAACAGAATGAAACTGTCTAGTTATGTGCTATCCTCACAATCCTTGCTATATTTGAGCCCATCATCGTAGCCACTTTGTCAATTCATCTTGTTGAGGGTCTTCCCTTTTTCACTGACCTTCTACCCCATAAACATTACAGTCTAGAAAATCCTGTGGGGCATTGTACTCTGTTACATGGGGTAACGATGAATTGAAATCGACATGATGGCACCTAGTAACATCCCTTTGTTTGCTCACTTCATCCATCTAGCCTCACTTCTCATACTGGTACTTGTCTTGTTTGCTTTGTTCATCAATGTAACACCCAAGGCCTAACAAAATCACTCATGTTTGTAGAATGGACAGATAGGTAGACAAATGTAGAAGTATGAATGGATGTCAGCAGACACACTCTGGATGGGTTCGATCCCTTCTCCCTGGTAGTACCTGGACTCCAGGCCCTGGGCCACGTCCACCCCGAGGTAGTGAGGCTTGGGTAAGTTGGCAAGGTACTGTAGGCTGTGGGCCTGGAAGATGCGGACTATCCCATCTGTGCACCCGCAGAAGATGAGCTCCTGACTGACACAGAGGCAAGAAGACAGGGAGACCTGTGGGAGCAAAAGGGACCCAAGTGAACTGGGTGTTTTGTGTGGCCTGGCCCAGGGACATGGGGACTAATAGAGAAGCCTTGGGCTTTGAGAGAGACCTAATAGTTCCTTGTGCCCAAAAAGCCCATTTTAAGATTTCTGAAATTGGGGAGCTCTCGTGGCGTAGTGCCTAAAGCATGTGACTGCTAACCAGAAGGTTGGCGGTTCAAACCCACCAGTCGCTCCTCAGAAGGAAGGTTGGGCAATCTACTTTTATAGTGATATTGCCTTGGAAACCCAAGGATGGGTCGCTATGAGTCGGGTCCAACTCGATGGCAGTGAGTTTGGTTTTGGTTGGTCACTGTTGAAGGAAATGTGCCAGCAGGCAAAGACATGAATTGGCACAGAGTTGTCAATGCTATCTGCAGAGTAACTGACCTGTGCATGGAAATTATCTCTTCAACAGACTGCCACTTCAGACAGGTCACTTACACTAACAGCACTGAATTTTATTTTAAATTTTCTTCCCTATTGCTTAAAAATGACTTCAGAAAGATTGTATTTCAAAGCAGGACACAAAAAGAGACATCCAGGAAGGACTTCCTAGCCTACCAGGACATGTAGATAGGAGAGGAAGGAAGTGCTAGACTTTTGGATAGAGATTAGTGGAGTTTTTCCAAATTCAATAGCAGTTAATTCATAAGTCATTGGAGACAATTGCTCAGGCACTAAACATCCATCTGTCAGAAGCTTCTGATTTGCTTAAACCTGCTTAAGTTCTAGCAGGAGAAGTCAAGTGAGGAGAAAAAATCATTGAACAGTTTAGCCAACTAAGACAGACAGATAAGACTCAGAACTCTTCCACAAGCCCCAACACCATACCATAACCCTAAAGGTGATCACTGGAGGTGAATCACAAAAGCGAAGGACAAGGAGCGTACACCATGATGCTCCTGCCGACGACCAAAGGGGCATCCAGTCTCGGAAAGGGAAGACGGCTTTGACTCACTCTTAGATACTGAGGAAAAGTGGTGACTTATTGATAAATCACTCTTTAGTTTAAAAATTTGTGAATTTTATCTTTTTTGATAGAAAAAGTATGAAATCAATGGTAATTTAGATTAAAACAAAACCCAGAAAAATACCTGAATCTTCCCACCAGCCAAGACTGCTCAGTGAAGAAAAGAAATGTGAACTGGATCAAATCATGTCAGGGAACTAACTGTAACCTTGACCCCTATTGCAGGGTTCTAAGCACTGTGCTAAGGGCCTTGCATGTTATTCTCATATGACTACCTCATGAGGTAGGCAGCAGATTTCCCATTTCACAGAGACTCAGAGAGGTGGAGTCACACAAGCAGACTAAGAAGTCAAAACCAGAGCTTGGTGTCAACTACCAGGCAGGGATGCCAGCAGCATATGGAGACATATCATGGAATGAGAGTTTCCCCTACTGATGGCAGAGAGAGCCAGTGGGATACCTTCAGGTTGATCCACTTTTCCAGCACTCTCTTCTCGTTGAACTGGCAGAGGAGGCCCGAGTAGGACACACAGAAGGTATTGCCTGCCATTCGGCCCCGGCCACAGGCCACACCACAGAAGACGTTGTTGTGCAGCTCGCCAAGGATGCCTGAGCGTCCTACCAGGGGCACTGTACCTGTCACCTGGAGGCAGAGCAGGGCACAGTGAGATGTTGCCTACATGGCTTTGGCCCCCATCAGGGCTACAAATAGGCCTGTCATGATCAGAGGACACAACATAGCTAAACAAAAAAACTAAGAAACTCATCTGAGTGGAGGAAAAGGAAAGAAAAACCAGAACTAATACTTCCAGGAGCTCTGGTAGCATAGTGCCTAAGGCACTTGACTGCTAACCAGAAGGCTGGCGGTTCAAACCCACCAGCCACTCCTCGGAAGGAAGGCTGGGCAATCCTACTTCCGTAGTGATACTGCCTCAGAAACCCAAGGAGGGGTCGCTATGAGTCGGGGCTGACCCCACGGCAAACAACAACAACAACAACAATACTTCCAGGCAGTGGGGTGGGAAGTAATGAGTGACCCAGGAATGAGGCCTAAGGGATCCTGGCAGGGGCCGTGGGTCAGCACCTACAGCGCAGACCCAGAAGCAGAAGCCAGACTCCTAAGAGCCCAGACAACCTTAGAGACTACTGCCCCCAATCTCAGGCAGAAACAGAAGCCCTGATGGTTACTCCCTGAGGCTTGGCTTAAGCACTGGGGCCAGAAACCCACCTTTGCTTCAGTGGAGACTTCCAGAAACCAGAACCTCACGTGCCGGTTTCCGACAGTGACAAAGTAGCTGCTATCCTCTGAGAAGGAGAGGGCGATGACCCTGCATGACACCTTGTTGGAGGCCACCACGATGTCTTTCTGGAAGAATCAGTGCAGAGCAGCTCACGTCAGCACCCACCTCATCCAACCATTCATGCCTTTGCCCTCAGCTCTGGTCTCCCTGCTTCCCCTACTCCAACCTGTCTTCCTTGGGCCCTCCAGGGAGCTGCTTTACGTGTGCTATTCTTATTATCCCTGAACTACAGAGATCAAGCTCTCCCCAAGGGCCAAGCACTGCAGGCCACCTATGGTGTTGGGGACAACCACAGACAGAAGGTAAGGGTGACACTACCCACAGCTGCCATAGATGGAGCTCTTGCTCTGGGCCCCTCATGTGTGCAACCCTTCACAGGATCACTCAGGGAATCCTCTCAATGGTCCTGTGAGGGAGGTATTTCTTCCTCTAATCAGCCAGGCTCAGAGAGGCCATGTCACGTGTTCAAGGTCACAGTGAAAGTTCTAGGCGGAGCCAGGATTTGATACCACTTCTGCTTACTCCAAGCCCTCCCCCAACTATTCCCAAGATCAACCTGGCAGTACATATCAAACTCAATAAATCCTCACAGCCCAATGAGGTACATACTATTATTATATCCATTTTATGGATAAAGAAGCATCCCAAGTTCACAGCTGGTCAATATAAAAATAATTAAAATAATTCCACTAGTTGAGGGCTTGTGTGGTAGTTAACATTATGTGTCAACTTGGCTGGGCCTGGTTTTGAGTGGCTGGGCAGTTGGATACAGTTATTCTCCAGTGAGATTGGTGGAATATACTGGAGCAACTGAGTAACTACCTTAAGGATGTGGTCTACTTCCAGTATATAAGGAGAAGCACTGAGAAGGTCTGCAGCTTTTTGGCACAGTTGGACCCTGCATTTGGCTGAGTTTTTTTTTTAAACTATGATTTGGGTGAAAATTTACAGAGCAAATTCACTTTCCATACAGCAGTTCACATACACTTTGTCTCATTACATTGACCACAATTTACCACAATGCAACAGCTCCCCCACACACACTTCCTCCTGATAATTACCTCTTCCCTGTGTCTATCCCTCCATGCACTCCTGCCCCGAGCTGTCTACCTGTGCATAAACAGCCCTTCTTTCTCCCATGATTGTTCTCTCCAAGGAGTGTATCTACCTCAGGTAAATGTTCAGCTCAAATGCCTGTCTTTTGTTTGGCTGGAAGCCACAGATGTGGGTTCAATTCCAGACCTGAAGGGCAACTAGGGGCCATAGTCTCAGTGATTCCACCAGGCTCTATCAGACCAGCAAACCTGGTCCCCCTCTTTTTTATTTTTCCCCCAAATGATTTTGAGTTTTGTTCCACATTGTTCTCCCTCTCTATCCAGGATCTCCCACACAGATCCCCTTTCAAGTGGTTGACAGTGGTAGCCAGGCACCATCTAGTTCTTCTGGTCTCATAGTTGTATAGGCTGCAGATCGCATGGTGTACCAGTCACTAGGACTAATTGTTTCCATGAATCTTTGGTTTTCTTCATTCTTCTTTGCTCTGGATGAGGAGAGACCCATCGTTGCATCTAGATGGCTGCTTGCAAGCTTTTAAGATCCCAGTCACTACTTGCCAAAGTAGGAGGTGGAACAATGTTTTGTGTAGTATGTTATGCCAATTGAGCTTGATGTTCCCTGTGACTACGGTCCCGAGCCCACAGGTTCAACTACTTGGTCCCTCTGGGTAGCTGGCTGTGACCAAGAAGTGACTATAACCTTGTCCCTTGTCAGCTCTACTATACACCTGGGAATTCAGGTCATACAAATACACTTATAGGACTATTGTCTTTGACTGAGTTTTTATCTCAGTGGCCTGCCATGTTGTCTGCTAATCTTGGGACTGTTAATGGATCTGACTCAGTGGCCTGCTGTGTGGTATGGTACTATTGGGACTGTGCCTTTTTACTTGTCAACCTTGGGCTTGTCAGCCTCAGCAGCCAGCAGCTGCCTGAGTGAAGAAAGCCTCCAGCTTTAGTGGGCCAGGTCCAAGAGGCAGAGCTGAAGCCCAAGGTTGAGGGGCTTTCATATAGCCTCTAGAGCTTGGCACTTTGAACTCAGACTTGTGGCTTCCAAAACTGTAAGAGAATAAATTCCTCTTTGTTAAAGCCACCTGTTTGTGATATTTTCTGTTAGAACAGCATAAAGTAACCAAAACAGCTTGTAACGTGCCCTATAATAAGTGCCTAAAACAGGGATGGTGTGAAGTAGGTACTCAGTAACCATCTGTTGAATGAATGAATGAGCACCGTACTAAATTATGTCATTTTGTTCTCCAATGCCCCAAACACAGGGTCCTCTGGCAACTGCCTGCCTACCCTCAAGCCCACCAGCTGGCTCTCACCTTCCAGTCCCAGACATTGAGCACCATGTCATGCTGGTAGCCCATGGACACGATGTGCTTCATGTTGGGTGAGAAGGCCACGCAGGCCACGCCGTACTTGTGGCCCAGCATTTCCGCCACCTGGCTCTTCTCGTCCACATCCCAGATGCGCACAGCAGGCCTGTGTCCGTTCTGGGAAAGGTGAGGTGGTTACTGCTGCTGGGCTCTGCGTCAGGCAGGGCTAGAGAAACTCTTAGGGTACCTAAGAGCCACCTCCCCACCTCTACTATGGGACTTTTCTGGCCAAGAAAGGGACTCCCCAGGGCTGCTGGGGCAGGCTGAAGAAATGGTCCTCAGACTCTTCCCCACACACTCAGTCAGGATCGTGGACTTACCTCCCCTGTCACTATGTACTTCCCATCGGGTGAGAAGGCCACAGCACTCAGAGACTTCCTGGGGGCAAGGAAAAGGGTAGATCATTGGTTCTGCTGAGGGTGGGCAGCCAGACCCCAGCCCAGATATGCCCACAGGACTCTGCCCACCCCTCCACCCTAAACCTCTGAAAAGGCCAAGAGAACGTGAGCTTGAAGGGTTACGACAGGGCAGTGCTAACTACAGGTCTAACACAGCACATAGCGTGTTCTCCGAGTCCATTCACCTGCTGTCAGAAGGTGAGACAGTGACACAGGGAAATGGGGGTAAAAGGAAAGGCCCTGTTCTACCTAAAACCCCAAATGTACACGGGCAGATACTGTATAGGAACGCTCCTTCCTTTTCCCTGTGCAGGACTGGGTTCCCTAAGAAATCTCAGGATTCCTGAGAAATTTGGATGTGGGAAATGGTACAGATAGGGATTAACTAACAGGGTGGTTCTGATGGAAGAGCCATGGCAGCATCACACTGAGACAGCCTGTCACCTGTGTTCCACTGCTAAATGTTCAAGGTGTTCTGGAAAATCTACCAACCACCGAAACGTGTCTCTCTGATCCTCCTAGCCAGACTGCACAAGGGCTGAAGACCACACTGACCCTTCCCTAGTTTGCACATTTTTTTTGGCAGCAATATTCACCACTCCCAGACTGTGAAGTTTTTTTTTCTCTCTTCTCCCTTTTAATCCTGTTTTTACCTCTGTTCCTTAACAGTCTCATAACTGTGTCCCTCAAATGAATAAATCAGTAAGCAGATTACTAAGTAAATGTCTCTGAGTGACTCTTTAACAATCTCATGGAACATGTATCATCATGTCAGCCCTCCAGTGGCTTCTACTCACTATAGCAGCAGACAGGGTGAGATACCTACCCAATATCCACTCACCCCTCCTTCATTCCTGACTGAACCCCAATTTTAATTGAGATGACAATGTGCCCAGACAGAGTACGTCCTTACCTCCCTGCAGCTCTACAGGTGTGGCTGGCTACGTGACTGGTTTTGCTTGCTGGACTGTGCTTATGAAAACATTTAGAGGTAGAAGGGCAGCATGTCTGCAACTTATTCTCAAATGGTTCAGAAAAGAAAATTATCTACCTATCTATATATAGATAAGGATGAGAAAACAAATGTAGTAAAGGAAATTTGGGCAATACAGGTGAAAGGTATACAAGCACTCTTTGTACTGTTCCTGTAAGTCTGAAATTATTTCCATATAACAAGTTTTTTAATTGGCGATGCCTAGGCCTCAGCCCAGACTAACTGACTCAGCCTTTTCTGGGGATGAAGCCTAGGGGTTAGGTGACTCTGTTATGCAGCCAGAGTGACAGACAGCTGCCAATAGACACCTCCATGCCATCTGCTTCAGATCAGAGTTACTCACTACAGGGATCAGGGAGGCAACATGGAAAAGAGGAACTGGACAAGACAGGCTCTGACAGATGCCACCAAGCTCCAGCCCATCGCTGACACAGAGGAATGCGGGTATCAGGGTCCAGAATCTCTCATTTTTCTAAAACAAGGGACACACCTGGATTTTTGTGTAAAGAAACTTTAAGTACTGTCCATTCTTTCCACTCTTTAAAACACACTGTCTTGGCCAGACCACAAGGTTACAGGCCTCTGGTCTACAATTGCTGCCTTAAGGACACTCTCAAAACAGGAGGCAGCTACTGTATTTCCAGAGAAGGCCAAAGCTCAAGAAAAGAGAAATTTCTTGCCTGTTCTCAGTTAATAATTGCCTGGGACAGGACCAGAACTGAGCTCTGCCTTCACACCTGTGCCAGAATACCCAGGAGCCAAGGGTCCCAGAAACCTCTTCCAAGAGAGAATCTGGGCCACACATGCCATATAGTAACCATGAGGGAAGGAGAAAACTCATACTTTCTCTGTCCACTTGGAGAACAGTGGCACAGGGGTGAGCTTGCCAAGGAGTGATGAATGGCTCTCCAGGATCACAAAGTAACCAATCAATCCCAAGACAGACTCCCCAGCCACTAGGCTAGGCCCACTCACCCACTCAGGGCCACGGGCCTTCCCCAGTAAAGTGACAGTGCTGGGAGACTTAGAGAGGGGCTCGGATTTGGGCAACAGAGGCTAGCTCCACATTAGTCCCTAATCCCCCAGCAAAGGCAGAGGGAAATGGGCTCGGCTCCCACCAACTTTACACCTCCCTCTCCAGCCTCCGTGCTGTTCTTTTGGCCTTGGCTCTTATCAAAGGCAAAGTAGCTGCAGGGATTATTCATTCACTCAGGAAACAGGAAGTGCCATCAATGTGCTGGGGTCACAGGAGTGAGCCGATGAGAGTCCCTGCCCTCACAGAGCTCACACTGTGGAAGGGAAACAGACGGAATATCACTAGTGAGGGAATCAGCCCATCAGACAGCACTAAAATCTGTGGAGGAAGTAAAGCAGAGAGACTGTGCTGCAGCACTGGGTGTGAAAGCAAGCACCCCCCGGCCTGTAAATGCCCTCCAGTGGCTTCTCTTTGAACTCAGCGTAATATCCAACCCCCTCCCCAATCCCTGACAAACCAAGAGTGACCTGGCTTTTGCCTGCTCTAGCCTCATCTCTCCCATACCTGCTCATACCATACACAAATCCTGGGCTGCTCCTCAAACCACCTGAAATTCTTAACCACCATGGGACCCTCTGCCCTTGCTGTTCACATGCCTGGAATACTCTCCCCATACCTTCATATGGGTCACCCCCTCAATACCTTCAGGTCTCAGCCACAGGAGGCCTTCCCTGGGCCCTCTGATAGGGCCTTCCTCTTGCCCATGGCCCAAAGACCTACCCTAACATACACCTCCCATCATTTCCTCCACAGTACTTATCATAATCTGCTAGTAATTTGCCTACTGTTGGCAGTCTGTCTCCCCTACTGGACTGTCAGCTTTATGAGAGCAGAGATTCTCGCCTCTTTTGTTCACTGCTGGATCCCCAGCACCTGGAGGAGTACCTGGCACAGAGCAATCACTGGTGAATGTCACTGAACTTGATGGTCAAGTGAATGAGTCACCCACCCATGAGCCCCTGCAAGACATGTGGGGAAGGAGAATGTGCCAGGACCCTGGTCCCACCTCTATCCCACGCCCAGATCCCAGCCTACCTGGCAGTATTAAAGATGTGCTGCTGTTTATTCTTCTTGGGGTCCAAAATCACCACTACACAGCTGTTAAGAAAGAGGAAAATGTGTCCAAACTGCAGGAAGCATTGGAAGTCCAGAGGTGACTCTAGTCCTAACAGAAGAGCCAACACATAGACAGAACTCCCTCTGAACAGAAGATTCTCTCTCTGGTCTCTTCCTTTAGGTGCTTATGCTGAGAACTCTAGGTACCCACCATTGTTTAAGGAGCTCTGGTGGCGCAGTGCCTAAGGCATTTGACTGCTAACCAGAAGGTTGGCGGTTCAAACCTACCAGCCACTCCATGGAAAGAAGATGGGCCAATCTACTTCTGCAAGGATTTACAGCATCAGAAACCCAATGCGGGTCGCTAGGAGTTGGGATCGACCTGATGGCAGTGGGTTTGGTTTGGTTTTAATTATCATTATTTAGAGCCTTGAAAACTTTATGGAGCAGTTCTATTCTGTCCTTTAAGGTCACTAAAGTCAGCATCGAATTCACAGCAAGGGTTTGGGTTTGTTTGTTTTTAACATTATTATTATTAATACATTCTTAAAATAGAAATCATTACACCTATTCCTCACTTATCAACTATCTTGTTATGACATTTCGCATTTATGACAACAGTAAAATAATCTACTATCTATGTTGTCCATTAACTTGGTTTCCTCTCTGCATCCAGCTCTTGGCCCGCAGAGCCACCCATGTCTGTCAGGCTCACTGCTGAAGCAGCCAGCTCTCCAGAAGGCCTCTTGCTGGTCCCAGCCCCACCACCGGAGCTCCACTGCAGATCTTCATGGGAAAGAGGCAACTGAGGCAGACTGAGAGAAACTTCCGGGAAGGGCCCTCAAGTAGCCGATGGGGGTCAAGAGGAGGTGGGGCAGGGGAGATGGCTGTTACTGCTCCCTTCTACTCAAGCTCCCAGAGGGAACAACTCCTGTAATGCGAAGGACATGGGGGCAATTCAGGGCCTGGGGCTGCAGCAGAAGCCAGCCACCCCCTCCTTCTCTGCAGCCTGCATGCTGAGCTCCTCTTCCAAGCAGCTGCTAGTCTCCATCCAGCCTCTCACCCTCAGATTCTAAGCCCCTTAAGACACAAATGTGGCACTCATTTCTGTGGGGTCCTCCCTGGCTTGGGGGGCAGCAGCAGGTGACTGGAGCTGCAGAAGGGGCACTGCCCAGGCAGCACCCACCACTGAGTCTTGATCGTTAGCCCCACTGGTTGCCCAAGCCCCAGAGGAACCAACTGTACCTCTAGTCCAGCCTCCAGGCCCCATGTCTGTTCAAGTGCCAGCCCTGTAAGTCCTCAGGGTCCAGAGCACAGCAGTGCCAGAGGCACAGCAGTTCTGAGGGTCCAGGCCCCGGGGCTCCTCGTCCTACTCCTCGCATAACAACCTGGTCTCTGGGTCTACTTCCTCTGTGCTTACTATTCTATCAGGCTCTAGGCTAGTTGAGACCTTAAATCTTCATAACTGCCAGGTAAGGTCAGGAAACTTCAGTCCATTTTACAGCTGAAGAAACTGACGCCCAGTGGGGGGAGGTCCTTTGCCCAGGGTCACCTAGGTCAGGGGCAGAACTGGGATGTGAATTCACACTTATCTGATTCAAGAGCCACATCCCTGTCCTCTTTCCTGGACTGCTTCCCAAAGACTCAGTAACAAGTACTGTTCATTGGGAATTACCATGGGTCTGCCCTGCCCTCCTCAGCAGGGAGTCCTTTTAGAGCGAGGACAGTGCCAGGCTAACTCAGTATTTGTGGAACAAATAGGTGCGGGATCTCCTTCAGTCCTGTCAAGCACCAAGAGCAGGACAACACTAGTTTTGCTCTATAGAGTGGAAGCAGAGGCTCAAGAGGGAGGCAGAACATACGTGCTGGGGCTGGGACATGGACCTAGACTGCCTGACACCACACCTTGAGTCTACACCACCTATCTTTCCCAGAAACACTGCTACCTCCCACCTATAGTCACAATTAAGGCTTTTGTAGCCCTCGCTACATGCCAGGTACTGTTCTGGACACAGAAGAGTCTGTGGAATCCTCTCTATGACCCTCAGAAGAAGGCAGTATCATCCACTAATTACATATAAGGAATATGATGCCCAGAGATTCACCCATGACTCCCTAGACAGATGAGAAAGGCTCCAAATTCCCCAGCAGTGATCAGAGGCCAAGGCCTACCCACTTGCTCACCCTGCCAGGTAGGCCACATGGCCTGTGCCGGGGTCACAGGTTAGGCCACTGCTGTTCTGGGCTGTGATGCCAAGGACCTTCTCGAGTGACACCTGCAGAGAAAAGGCCCAAGTCAGAAGCACTTATTCCCAGCAGGTCCCATGTGGCACAGCTGCCTCGGCCACCCATTCAGTCCCCACTACATTCAACACACACTCACTGAGCTTCTGTAGTCACACTACATGCAGCTAACACTTGTTCTCCTCAACATTCACTTGACAAATGCACAGTGCAAGGTGAAGGGCACAGAGCGGGGAAGCACACAGACAAAAATCTCTGCCCTCCAGGAGCTCACATGCTGACAGGGTAGCATGAAAGACAGAGAAAGTGAACAAAACAAATATAAAAATGGCAAGTGACAATAGGAGTAATAGGAAAAAT
>NW_006922990.1:16464-18211 GCF_000298275.1 Orycteropus afer afer | reverse complement strand
GCTCACAAAATTTTAAGACCCCAGTCACTACTCACCAAAGATGTAGATCAATATTTTGTATACCATATTGTGCCAATTGAGCTTGATATCCCCTGCGACCATGATCCCCAGTCTAAATTTATTTTTACCCAAACTTTTCCACCTTGTGAAGGGACATCAGGTTAAACTGTTGTACCAGTCCAGATTGCTGATGGCAAGACCAGTTGCAGTGCAGTGAATTACTTAATCTGATCCTTGTAGCCATCATCCTCCATTTTGTGATGTATTATAAATCCTGGTCTCTATGGGAGCTCTGGTGGCATAGTGCCTAAGACATTTGACTGCTAACCAGAAGGCTGGCAGTTCAAACCCAATAGCCACTCCTTGGAAGGAAGATTGGGCAATCTACTTCCATAGAGACACCACCTTGGAAACTCAAGGAGGGGTTGCTATGAGTCCCGACTCCAAGGCAGTGAGCTCTGTGTGTGTGTGTGTGTGTGTGTTTTAATGCCTGTTTGAGATTGGATGTCTCTTGAATCCCACCTTGCTGGTCACCACCCTTAGCTTCCTCAGGGGTATATATGTTCTGGGAAAATTCACTCTCTTGCTCTGGTTCTGCATTCTGCATTTGGTTTATCATCATCTCACCCCTGGACTTGAGACAGCAGCCACTCTCTGACATGCTGGTTTGGGTTTGCCAACCCCTTTAACCAGGTGAGTTGGAAGAATCCTCCTGATCTACCTACAAACCTGGGACTTGCCAGCCTGCCAGCCTCCACCACTACCACGTAAGTCAGTTTCCTTGGGAGTCTGTGAGTTCTGTGAGACGTTACAGCAAAATACAGAACCCTAAGACAGAAAGGAGATTACTGAGGGGAGGAGGAGGAATTGATGTCAGAGATAATAGAGTGGCACAGGAGTTTGGAAAAGCTGGACATTTGGGACATCTTTAACCTCCACCTCATGGGGACCGGCCTTGTGCTGATCTTTCTAAGAGAACTTATTCAAGCACCAGTCTAGCAAGTGCTTCTACCTCAGTCCACTTGAGTAGGGTTATAGAGATACAACACCAGTGGGCTATCTTGACCACTAGCCAATATGACAGTATTTACTCTTAAGACCAATTTTGCCATATAGGGGAAAGGTACAATTCACCCCATCAGGACCTTGGAAATCGTGACATACAGGTTCTGGGCTATAGTTATAATCTCTTGCTTAGGGATCACTCTTGCCTCTGGCACCTGCAGTTGCATCCCTGGTCATGGAACCAGAGCTTACCATAGGAAAAAAGTAATTGTGGGGAAGAATTGTATAGTGGGACCAGCATCCTCCCCCACTCTCTCTCCCCCAGATTCCCTAAAGAAACATGGGAATCTGTCCAGTAATGATCTTCCCTTTGCCCCTCAAGTTGTGTGAGCACACACTCATGAAGGTATGTGGACCAGCCCTTCATGCCCTCATCTTCTCCCAGTTTAGATGACAAATGTTTCAATTGCCCATTCCAATTCTCCATCAAACCATTACTTTGAGGATAGTATGCAACATGGTATATCCATTGAATATGCTGTTTCTTGGCCCAGTGCTTTACCTTGGAGGCCACAAAGTGTGTTCCTTAGTCTAAGGAAATATAACTCCTCAGTGAACCAAATTGGTACAGTATCTTTTGTTTCAATCCTTTAATGGTATTTTTGGCATTTGCATCTGTCATGGGATATACAAAACCCAGTTCAGAGTATGTATCTATTCCTGTGAAGGCTTATTTGTAGCT
>NW_006922990.1:8380-16029 GCF_000298275.1 Orycteropus afer afer | reverse complement strand
AATGCTTTCCATAGGTCCCTGTCCCATTTGGGTGTCCCCTTAATAGTCCAATATTCCATTACCCATTTGCATTACCATATAGGTAGGCCATTGGCCACAGCTCATGAATCAGTAACAATTCCAAACATATGGGCTCTCACCATTGCCCAGTTCTTCCATCACAACTAGGAAGACAGTATGCAGTTTAGCCCATTGAGCTGACCTGTTCTTACCATCTTCAATCAGGGTCTATCCATGTGCTAGTCTTAATGCTTTTCACATCACACATCAGATGTTGCCCGTGTCCCCTGTAACTGCCATCTGTGAACCAAGCAGCCTTCTGATGGTCAGCAGCAAGTTGTTCGTTCATACAGCATCTCCATGTGGCAATGGGCTCTGGCAGCTTCTCAGCTGGTTCCTGGAAACTATGGGAAAAGAGGACCTGCTCATAGATATGGTGGGTGCCTCCCTGCCTTCCTTTAATAACTTGTTCTCATATAAACCATTTCCATTTTATTATGGAACTATTTGAGGTACCACCTTCCTTATTAGAATGTTTCTCTGATATCACCCAAGACATTATGAATATTTCAGGTCTCATGATGATTTTATGTCCACCTGTCATTGAGGCAGTCTCAATCAATGCCCAATAACAAGTGAGTAATTGCCTTTCAAATGGCATGAATCACACTGCTGTATCTGGAAACTTTCTAGTCCAGAATCCCAATGGTTGTTGTAGGGTGACATTCTCAGGTTCTTGCCATAAACTCTAGTCTGCATAAGCATGTGTGGCAGACACCTCCAAAATCATGTCTGAATGTGGATCTTAATGGCCTAAAGGCAAGGAGAGTGAGACTACTTTCTGTAATTCATACACAGCCTGCTATTGCTTGGGCCATTTGAATGCAATTTTCTTTTAAGTGGTTTTATGGGCGGGAGCCACAGTATTCCCATAAATGGAATATGCATTCTCCAAAATCCAAATAGACCAATTAAACATTGGGCCCCTGCTTAATCTTGGGAGTAGGTTGCAATAGCAACTTATTCTTGGTTGTCTGTGGACTGTCGCAGGTGTCTCCTGCCCAAGTTATTCCAAGGCCCCTGGATTTTTGCTGGATTTATTAACCAGCCTCTGTTGGTCATGTGAGACAATTTTCCCTAGCTTGTTCTTCGGTGTTTGATATTAATATAATGTTATCAACATAATCTATCACCATAATTGAGATGTATACCAAGTCCAAGTCTCTTCTAACCAAACCATAACAGTAAGGCAGTGAATTCAAATAACCTGTGGTAAAACATTGAAAGTATATTGAAATCCTTACCATGTGAAAGCAAACTGTGCCTGACTGTTTTCTGAGATTGGGATCAAGAAAAAGGCATTTGAAAGATCAATCACTGAGTACCAGTTTCTTTTAGCCTACTGTATTTTCTGCACCACTGACATCATGTCTGGAACAGCTGAAGCCACCCGTGGCACTATTTTATTGGTTTGGGTGAGTCTGCTGTCAGCCTCCATGAGCCATCTGCCTTTTTCACGGGTGTATTAGATTGGGTTCTCTAGAGAAACACAAAAACCAGCAAAGCGTATATATATAGAGAGAGAGAGAGAGAAAAAAAAAATCATCTTAAGAAAATGGCTCACAAACGTATAGAAGCCGGCAAGTCCAAAGTCCCTGGAGGAAACACTGGGCTGGCGGCAGCCTTAACTTCCACAAGCACAAGGGGCCGAGAAATTCAAGGCTGGCAGGCAGTACACTGGTTGTTTACTCCAACGAAAGACGAATCCAAGATCTCCAGGCCGAGCGGTGGGCTGCTCATTCACAGAAGGTTGTAGTCAGCACACCAGGGTCCCAAACCCTCAAAGAATGTCTCTCTTCCCAGGATGTCCCTGGATATCCTGGAAGCAGGCCACACCCCTAGGGAAACTCCTCTTGGGCAGATTGACCACTCAGAACACAGTCATCTGATCCCATCATGGGAACAACCACACAGAACTGGGGTCCAGCCAAGTTGACACACAGCTCCAACTATCACAATGGGCTATAAAGGTCTATTATACAGAGAATTTGTTGGCATCAATACTCCAGCTTTTAGCATGTCTTTAATCAAAGCAGCAATCCTCTTTTGTCCACCAGGTATGCTATACTGCTTCAAATGAACAATCTGAGTGGGTTCAGGCAATCCTAATCATTCCCATTTAGCATGTCCAATCAATATCAGCCAGAGGGCAGACTTGCCTTCAGTTTTATGATATCAAGTACAGGTTGTTGTTGTTGTTGTTATGTGCTGTTGAGTCAGACCCGACTCATAGTAACCCCTCCTTGGGTTTCCAAGGCAGTATTACTACGGAAGTAAATTGCCCAACCTTCCTTCCGAGGAGTGGCTGGTGGGTTTGAACTGCCAGCCTCCTGGTTAGCAGTCAGGTGCCTTAGGCACTATGCCACCAGAGCTCCCATCAGGTAGAGGTAGTATTCCCCAATTAGATATAATATTCATACCAATAATACATTCAGGTAAAGAAAATGCAACTACTTCATATAATATGTTTAAATCTTCCAATTCTCATCCAAATTTTCACCTTAGCCCCATCAACTGTTGCATCTCCATATCCCCCCAGCCTAAACTTAGGCCCCTTCAAGATTTCATTGACAGGTTTTGGGATGACAGTACATTGGGCTCCCATGTCCAAGAGCCCCAAGAAAGTCTCTTCTCCAACCCAAGGCCATTCTATCCACACATGTGCATATGGCTTCAGGTCCCCTGCTAGGGGCTGAACCAGAAGACCCTGGCCCCCTCGTCAGCCCTTATCTTCGTCAACTAGCTGAGCATCTACTTAACTAGTTCCAGGTGGGACTTCCCATCATTAAATTCTTCCCATTCAGGGTGACAAGAATCAACTTGTTTAGACCTCCTTAATGTCAGGGGACCAGCAGGAGTTTCCTTTGGTCCACCCAACCTCCTGTAGTGTTGCATGAACACTTTCAATGTCTCAACTCCATCAATGTCCACTATACTCATCCCATTCCTCAGTAACCATCTAAAAATCTCTGACCTGCTGAGATAAGTTCTTCCCCACATTGCCTCTTCTTATTCTCCTATGAATCACCCTTATGTTTCTTGCATCTGTAAGACCCACATAAAAGAGCTGTGCCAACAGATCTGACACAGCTTCTTGGATTGTTTCATAGTAGCAAGGTTACATGTGGTGTCCATGTAGAAGGGGCTCCCTTGAATATATATTTGCCATGACCCGTGAAAGGGTCATACTTACTAGCTCAATATCCCAAACACCATAAAACCATTCCATCATGGCTTGCATAAGCAGCACATTAACTCCTTCTGGAGCATTCCATGGGGGTATTTAGAGGAGGAGAGGGGCAGTTTCCTTTCTCAGGGTAAATAAACCTCACTGCAAATTTTATGCAGTCTACCAGACTAATCGCCCCTCTGGATTAATCTGCTGGTAACTGGATCTTGTATCATCACTTGTGACTGTTCCATAGTGAGTTGTGAGTCCTGGATCAACCCAAACATACCCTTCCATTCTGCAGCATTCAAAACTAAAGATACTTCCCCTAAATTAGTCGTTCTCACAATCCATTTCAGTAGTTTCCTTAGGAAGCCAATGATGCTGATCTACAAATTGAAGCACTCTGTATTTCCATATGCATCCAACTAGCTACAAAAAGAACTCCGGCCATTTAAGGCACCATCCCAGATGTCCCACATAGCACTAAAGGATTCATTGGCCCAAATTTAGTAACACGCCCCACTTCGCTGCAAAAGAGACTGGAAAAGTTAGTCTTTTAGCAGAGCACATTATTGCCTCATTACGGCCAAGTGAATAGTCATTTGGCAATCTTTGCCAGGAAGGGAGTGGGAAGTGCTGCTGTAAGGGATCTCAAGTGTGGTTCCAGAAGGAACAGGGCTGATGAGAGCATTTGGATTCCAGACACAGGTTGAAGGGACTGCAGCAGCAAGGCCAGACCCCCTGGCTGTGTGCCTTGGGGCTCTGCTGTCTGGGTGCCACAGCTCTTCTCTGAGTTACCATTGGTAACCGCTTTAGTTAGTTTCCTTGTTTGTACTTCCCAGTGTTTCTTTATGGAAATACAAGCAAATCTGAATGTTTTATTTCCCCTTTTATTACTGTATTAGTTTCCTATAGCTGCAGTAATAAATTTGGCTTCAAAACAACAGATATTTACGCTTTTCCATTTATGCAGGCCAGGAGTCCAAATCAGTTTCACTGTGCCAAAATTACAGCAGTGGCAGGGCCACACTCACTTGAAGGGTCTAGGGGAGAATCATTTTCTTTCCTCCTTCAGCTTCTGGTGGCTGCAGGCTTTCCTTGGCTTATGGCCACATCACTCCAATCTCTGCCTTGGTGGCATTGCCTTATCCTGTTCTGTCTGTGATAGTATTTTCCTCTGCTTCCCACTCCTACTTCAAGGATACTTGTGATTGCATTTCGGACCCAACCTGATAACCCAGGACTATTTAAGAATCCTTAATTTAATCACATCTTTCTCATATAAGGGCTCTTAACAGGCCATATTGGGTCTGGTCCCTTTTGACAACATAACCAAATTACATGAGATGAAGTCTAGTCATTCTCCTTTCTAAGGAGCATTCTGGCTGTATTTCTTCCAAGACTTTTTTGTTCATTTTATGACAGTCCATGTTATTTTCAGTATTCTTCACCAACACTACGATTCCAATACATTAATTCTTCTTCAATATTCCTTATTCATTGTCCAGTTTTCATATGCATATGAGGTTACTGAAAATACTATGGCATGGGTCAGCCATACCTTAGTCCTCAAGGTGACATTTTTGCTCTTTAACACTTTAAAGAGGTCTTTTGCAGCAGATTTGCCCAGTGCAATGTGTTGTTGACTACTGCTTCCATGGGTGTTGACTGTACATCCAAATAAAATGAAATCCTTGACAACTTCAGTCTTTTCTCCATTTATCGTGATGCTGCTTATTGGTCCAGTTGTGAAGATTTTTGTTTTCTTTATGTTGAGGAGTAATCTATACTGAAGGCTGTAGTCTGATGTAAGTGGTTCAAGTCATCTTCACTTTCAGCAAGCAAGGTTGTGTCATCTGCATATCACCAACTGTTAATGAGTCTTCCTCTAAACCTGATGCTGCTTTCTTCTTCATATAGTCCAACTTCTTGAATTATGTGCTCAGCACATAATGGTGAAAGGATACAACCCTGGTGTACATCTTCCTGATTTTAAACTACTCAATGACCCCTTGTTATGTTTGACTGGCTGCCTCTTGGTTTATTCTATGTACAGATTCCTCACAAGCACAATTAAGTGTTCTGGAATTCCCATTCTTTGCAATGTTACACATAATGTGTTATGATCCACACAGTTGAATGCCTTTGCATAATCAATAAAACACAAGTAAACATCTTTCTGGTATTTGCTTTCAGCCAAGATCCATCTGACATTGGCAATGATATCCCTCATTCCATGCCCTCTTCTGAATCCAGCTTGAATTTATGGCAGTTCTATATGATGTACTGCTACAACCATTTTTTAATTACCTTCAGCAAAATTTTACTTGCATGCAATATTAATGATATGATTCAATAATTTCTACATTCTGTTGGATTATTTTTCTTTGGAATGGGCACAAATATGGATTTCCTCCAGTCAGTTAGCCAGGTAGCTGCCTACCAAATTTCTTGGCCTAAATGAGTAAGTGTCTCCACCACTGCATTCATTTATTGAAACACTCAATGGGTATTCCATCAATTCCTGGGGCCTGATTTTTTGCCACATCCTTCAATGCAGCTTGGACTTCTTCAATACTGTTGGTTCTTGATCATATGCTACTTGCGGAAATAGTTGAGCATTGACCAATTCTTTTTGGTACCATGACTCTTTGTCTATTCCTTCCATCTTCTTTTGATACTTCCTGCTATGTACAATATTTCACCCATGGAATCCTTCAATATTGCAACTTAAGGGTTGAATTTTTTCTTCAGTTCTTTCAGCATGAGAAATGTAGAGTGTGTTGTTCCCTTTTTGGTTTTCTAATTCCAGGTCTTTACACATTGCATTGGGAGCTCTGGTAGCATAGTGCTTAAGGCACTTGACTGCTAGCCAGAAGGCTGGTGGTTCAAAGCCACCAGCCACTCCTCAGAAGGAAGATGGGGCAATCTACTTCCATAGTGGTACTGCCTTGGAAACCCAAGGAGGGGTCGCTATGAGTCGGGTATAACTCGGCGGCACATAAAAACAACAACAACACACATTTCATTATAATAGTTCACTTTGTCTTCTCGAGCTGCCCTTTGAAAATTTCTGTTCAACTCTTTTATTTTATCATTTCTTTCATTTGATTTAGTTACTCTCTGTTCAAGAGCAAGTTCAGAGTTTTCTTCTTTAGCAGTGCTTTAATTATCGAAGTTTTCTTTCCTTTCTCTATATGAAGTTGATGATTAGCTTTTCCATCTCTTTAAAGAATGATGATGGAATGTGGATCAGGATTACATTATATCTGTAGATCACTTTGGGCAGTATTGACATTTTCACAATATTAAGTCTTCTATCCACAAGCAAGGAGCTCTGATAGTGCAGTGCCTAAGGCATCTGACTGCTAACCAGAAGGTTGGTGGTTCAACCCCACCAGCCACCCCGCAGAAGCAAGAACTGGGCAATCTACTTCTGTAAAGATTTACCACCTCGGAAACCCAGTGGGGGTCTCTATGAGACAGAATTGACTTGATGGCAGTGGGTTTTGGGTTTTATCCATGAGCATGGTATAGTCTTACATTTATGGAAGTATCTTTGGGTTTCTTGTAGCAGTGTTTTACAGTTTTTTGTTTTTTTTTTTTTCTCTTTTGTATCTCTGGTTAGATTTATTCCTAAGTATTTCATATTTTGGGTAACTATTATACATTTTTGTTTATGATTAATAGTATTGTTTTCCTGATTTCCTTTTCAGAGTTCTCTTTGTCAGTGTAAAGGAATTCAGGTGATTTTTGTATATTGATTTTGTACTCTGACACTTTGCCGAATCCTTCTATAAGCTCCAGCAGTTTTCTTTTGAGTATCTGGGATTTTCTGTGTACAGGGTCATATCTGTAAACAGAGATAATTTTACTTCTTCTTTACCAATATGGATGCCTTTTATTTCCTTTTCTTGCCTTACTGCTCGATGACTTTCACTACAATATTGAATAGGACTGGTGATAAAGGACATCTTTGTCTGGTTACTGTTCACAAGGGGAATGCTTTCTGTTGAGAGTAATGTTGACCATTGGTTTTATATATATATGCCATTAATTATGTTGAGGAATTTCCCTTTTATTCATATTTTGTTGGGCATTTTTATAAGGAATGGGTGTTGAATTTTGTCAACTTTTTCTGCACCGATTGATATAATCATGTGGCTCTTTTTCTTTGTTATATGGTTGATTATGTTGATATTTCTTCTAATGCTGACCCATCCTAGCATATCTGGTGTGAATCCCATGTGGTAATGATTTTGTTGTTCCTGTTGTTGGATTCTATTGGCTAGCATTCTGTTGAGGAATTTTGTATCTATGTTCATGAGGAATATTACCTATAATTTTCTTTTTTTATGGTGTCTTTGCCTGCCTTTGGTATCAGGGTTATGCTCAATTCATGGAATGAATTCAGAAG
>NW_006922990.1:1512-4730 GCF_000298275.1 Orycteropus afer afer | reverse complement strand
GAGATGTTGGGTTAAGGTGTTGATTTTCATTCTTCTTTTTTGATGCGTGCATTTATTATTATAAATTGCCCTCTGATCACTGCCTTTGTTGTGTCCCAAAGATTTTGGTATGTTGTGTTTTCATTCTCATTTGATTCAAGGAATTTATTTTTTTCATTTTTTATTTCTCCTGTCAGTCAGTGGTTTTTAAGTAGGGTGTTATTCAGTGTCCATGTGTTTACTTTTGTTCTATTTATCTTCCTATTGTTCATTTCTAATGTTATAGCATTGTGATCTAAGAAGTTGCTTTGCAGAATTTCAATGTCTTGAAATTTATTGAGGCTTGCTTGTGGATAACATATGGTCTATTCTGGAGAATGTTACATGTGCACTGGAAAAGAATGTATACTGTTGTTGGGTGAAGTGCTCCATAGACGTCTATAATGTCAAGTTGGTTGATTGTATTTTTTAGTTCTTCTGTGTCTTTTTAAAATTTCTTTCTAGTTGTTCTATCCTTTATTGAAAGTGATATACTTATACTTTTCCTGTGGAGTCACCTATTTGTCTTTTCAATTCTGTTAAAGTCTGATTGTGTATTTTAGGGCTCTTTTTTGGTCCTTTTATTAGGTTGATCCTTTAATTATTATATAATGCCCTTCCTTGGCTCTTATAGTGGTTTTTGTGTTAAATTCTATTTTATCAGAAATTAATATTGCCATTCCTGCTCTTTTCTGGTTGCCATTTGCTCATTGTTATTGTTAGGTGCCATTGAGTCAGCTCTGACTCATAGTGACCCTATGTACAACAGAACAACACACTGCCCAGTCCTGTGCCAGCCTCACAATCCTTCCTATACCTGAGCCCATCATTGCAGCCACTGTGTCAATCCATCTCATTGAGGGCCTTCCTCTTTTTTGTTTCCTTGGTATCTATTTTTTCCAATCTTTGATTTTTAGTCTATTTTTGTCTTTGTGACTAAGGAGTGTCTCTTGTAGAAAATATATTGATGGCTCGTGTATTCTTTTTAAATTATTTAATTAATATTATTATTTTTAATTTTTGCAGTCCTCTGTCCCTTTCCCTCCCACCCCTGATAATCAACAAAGAAAGTTTCCTTCCATATATAAACCTTTCCTTGACTTTTTACAGTAATGAACTAATACAATATTTGTCCTTCTATGATTGATTTATTTCACTCAGCATAATGTCCTCCAAGTTCATCCACAGTATGTGGTGTTTTGCAGATTCTGTATTATTATTTAGTGTTGCATAGTATTCCATTGTATGTATGTACCATAGTTTGCTTATCCATTCTTCTGTTGATGGGCACCTAGGCTGTTTCCATCTTTCTGCTATTGTAACTAGTGCTGTGATGAACATGGGTGTGCATTTATCTCTTCTTGTCCTGGCTCTGACTTCTTTAGGACATATACCTAGTAATGGGATTGCTGGATTGAATGGTATTTCTAATGTCAACTTTTTAAGGAATCAGCCATACTGCTTTCCACAGTGGTTGTATCATTTTACAATGCCACCAGCCATGCAGGAGAGTCTCACTCTCTCCACATCCTTGCCAGCATTTGTTATTTTCTATTTTGTTGCACTTTGATATTAGTGCTAGGGAAAGATGGTATATCGTTGTTGTTTTGATTTGCATCTCTCTAATTGCTAATGGAGCTCTGGTGGTGTAGGGCCTAAAGCATTTGACTGATAACCAGAAGGTTCGTGGTTCAAACCCATCAGCCACTCTATGGAAGACTGGGCAATTTACTTCTCTAAAGACTGACTGCCTCGGAAACTCAAAGCGGGTCACTATGAGTCAGAATCAACTTGATAGCAGTAAGTTTGGTTTTTGGTTTGCTTTAAAGGCTAATGATCATGAACATTTACTCATGTGTTTGCTGGCTGCCTGAATATCCTCTTTGACGAAGTGTCTATTCATGTCTTCTGCCCATTTTTTAATTGGATTGTTTGTCTTTTTGTTATTGAGGTGTTGGAGTGTTCTATAAATTCTAGAGATAAGTCCCTTATCAGACATGTTGTTGCTGATTTTTTTTTTTTTTTTTCCAGTCTGTGGTTTTCTTTTTACTCTTTTGGAGAAGACTTTTGAAGCACGTAAAAAATATTAATTTTTAGAAGGTCCCATTCATCTAGTGGATCTTCTGCTGTTTGTGCATTTTGAGTTATGATTGACAGTCTATGCCATAAATTAGGGCCCCTAAATTTGCCCCTACTTTTTCCTTGAGGAACTTTATAGTTTTAGATTTCACATTTAAGTCTTTGATCCATCTGGAGTTAGTTTTTGTGTATCATGTAAGATATGGATCTCGTTTCATTTTTCTGCAAATGGACATCCAGTTTTGCCAGCACCATTTGTTAAAGAGACCATCTCTTCCCCATTTAATGCATTTCAGCCCTTTGTCAAAAATCAGCTGACCATAGGTCAATGGATCTATTTCTGGGTTCTCATTTCTATTCCACTGGACTATGTCTGTCATTGTACCAATACCGGACTGTTTTGACAACTGTGGCTGTATAGTAGGTTATGGAGATCTAGGACTGTGTGTCCCCCTACTTTGTTCTTCTTCAATAGTGCTTTGCTTATCTGAGGTCTCTTTCCTTTCCGTATAAAATTAGTGTTTGGTTTTTCCATATCCTTAAAGAATGTTGATGGGATCTGGATTGGGATTATATTGAATATATAGATTGCTTTGGGCAGTATTGACATTTTCACAATGTTCAATCTTCCTATCCACAAGTATGGTATATTCTTCCATTTATGTACATCTCTTATGGTTTCTTGTTGTAACGTTTTGTAGTTTCTTTGTACAGGTCTTTTATGTCCCTAATGAGGTTTATTACCAAGTATTTTATTTTTTTGGTAGTTATTGTAAATAGTATTGATTTCCTTATTTCTTTTTCAGTAATTTCTTTGCTAGTGTTGTTGTTGTTGGTAGGAGCCATCGAGTCTTCTCTGACTCATAGCTACCCTATGCACAGCAGAATGAAACAGCAACCAGTCCTGAGCAAGCTCCACAATTCTTGCTACACTTGAGCCCATCGCCACTGCCACCATGTTAATCCACCTCATTGAAGGCCTTCCCCTATTTTGTCAACCCTCCACTTACCAAGCACGGCATCCTTCTCCAGGGAATGGTCCCTTCTGACAACATGACCAAAGTATGTGAGACGAAGTCTGGCCATTCTCACCTCCTAGGAGCATTCTGGCTGCACTTCCT
>NW_006922990.1:0-522 GCF_000298275.1 Orycteropus afer afer | reverse complement strand
TTTTTTTTTTTAATCAGAAATGGGTGTTGGATTTTTATCAAATGCCTTTTCTGTACCTGTTGATATGATCATGTGATTCTTTTCCTTTGCTTTATGTGATAGATGACATTGATTGTTTTTCTAATACTGAACCATCCTTGTATACCTGGTATGAACCCCACTTGGTCATAATGTATGTTCTGGTTACCTAGTGCCACTTTTGACAAGAATATACCACAAATGGGATGGTATTAACAAACAAGAGTTTATTCTTTTATAGTTTAGGAGGCTAGAAGTCCTAGTTTCAAGTACCAGGTTCTAGGGGCTGTGTGAAAGCACCTCGACCTTGGGCTTCAGGTCTGCCTCTTGCTCCCAGTCCATTGAAGCTAGAGGCATCTCTTCACTCAGGTAGCTGAGGCTAACAAGCCCAAGGTCAACGAATAAAATGGCACAGTCCCGATGTTATCAAACCACATGGCAGGCCATTAATTCAAGTCTATTGAAAGTCCCAAGGTCAGCAAGGCATGGCAGGCTACTGAACAA
>NW_006922989.1:101378-101883 GCF_000298275.1 Orycteropus afer afer | reverse complement strand
TTCTAGGACACTTTTTTACCATGGTAAATAGATATTCATAATTTAAAATCTTAACCACCTGTAATAGATGATGTTATTGACCCCAATTATTGATTATTCCTTTCATCCACAGTATTGTGGTAAAAATTGATTACCTTAGTCATAAAACCAAAACTATGGCTTTTTTTCCCCCTAATATCTATAGAAATGAAAATAATGATATATCAGATCTTAAAGCATCACAATAAATTCCTCTAGTCAGATATTGTAAAAAAAATAATATTGGAACAAACACTTGAAATGGCTATTCATGTTATGTACAGAAAAGCTCAACTCATTGGGTAGAAGCTCAAAGACGTCAATGATTTAAAAACTGCATGTTCAACATATGAAGGTCATTGTGATGAAGAATTTGTTGCAAGTAGAGGTTGGTTCAATCATTTCAAAGTGGGCCCAAATTTATACAACATTAAAGCAGGGCTTCAAAACTGGTGGTTCCTTGCTGAAAGATGGTGGCCAATTGTGC
>NW_006922989.1:99299-100313 GCF_000298275.1 Orycteropus afer afer | reverse complement strand
AGTCTACCCAACATACAAATCTACACACATCATGTCTATTGTCCAAAATTTTTATTTACACACCATTATTACATCTAATTTTATTTTCCTTACTATTTAATTTATTCCTTTATTAGTCAAAATTTTCTTGTCATGTACTACTCATTTGCAAATATTCTATAATAATTAACATATCACTGGGGCCTGAGGTAGGAAAGCTGGGAGCTCAGAGGATGCTTTTTCCTTGTGTGTGGCTCTACATTAAGGCAGGGTCCTGAGGTCAGCTGGCCTGGGGCTTGGAGGCTACTTTTCATTTAGGTGTGGCTCTATATTAAGGCTGGGGCCTAAGGTAGGCAGGTACAGAGAGGTTAGGAACAACTACTGGAGGTGAACTTCTCTGTCAGTTTGTCATCCTGCAGTGGCTTATGTGTTGCTGTGAGGCTGGAGGCTAGGCCACTGTGCTGCAAAATGCCAACAGGGTTACCCATGGTTGAGAGGTTTCAGCAGAGCTTCTGGGCTTACAGACTTGGAAGAAGGAAGAAGCCATCCACTTCTCAGGCAATTGGCCAGTGAAAACCTTATGAATAGCAGGGAAATACTGTCTGATATATTACTGGAAAACTGTATGAACAGTCCTGAAATATTGTCAATATAGTGTTGAAAGATTAGCCCATCAGGTCAGAAGACACTCAAAGTTTGACTGGGGAAGAGCTGACTCCTCAAAGTAGAGATGACCTTAACACTATGGATAGAGCAAAGCTTTTGGGACCTGTGTTGGTTGAAGTAGCAAGACTCAAAATGAGCAGAAACAGATGCAAACATCTATTAATAACTGGAACATAGAATGTATGAAGTATGAGTCTAGGAAAATTGGAAGTTGTCAAAACTGAAATGGAATGCATAAAGATCAATATCCTAGCAATCAGTGAGCTGAAATGGACTTTTTTTTGGCCATTTTGAATCAGACAACCATATAATCTACCATGCCAGGAAAGACAAATAGAAGAGGAATGGTGTGACATTCATCATCACAAA
>NW_006922989.1:94720-95345 GCF_000298275.1 Orycteropus afer afer | reverse complement strand
GTAAAAACTTAAGGGCACAGTAAGTTAATAAATACATACACTAAAAGGCTGCAATTGAGGAGTATATCATTATGATCAATAACACTGGCTTACAGGAATAATGATGTCTTACAAGGTATTCAAATCTTCGTTGATTACCATAAGTCTACCATTTATTGCTTTTTCCATGTAGCTTTCCCTTTAAAGTTTTAAAAAACAAACATGTCCCATATAAGACAAAGGGGTACCTCACAAGACTATGGTATTTTCAATCTCTTCTTATGCATGTGAAAGCTGAACAATGAATAAGGAAGACCGAAGAGTTGAAGCCTTTGAATTATGATGTTGACAAAGAATACGAGATGGACGGAATAAAGAATAAATCTAAGTTGGAAGAAGTACAGCCAGAATGCTCCTTAGAAGCAAGGATAAGACTTGTCTCAATATATTTTCAGTAATGACCAGTCTGAAAAAAGATATCATGCATGGAAAAATAGAGGGTCAGCAAAAAACGAGGAAGACCCTCAGTGGGAAGGATTAACACAGTGGCTGCAAGAATGAGCTCAAACAGCAATGATTGTGAGGATGCTGCAGGGCTGGGAAGTGGTTTTTTCTTTGTGCACAGGGTGGCTATCATTGGAACCAA
>NW_006922989.1:91003-92465 GCF_000298275.1 Orycteropus afer afer | reverse complement strand
GAGTCTTATCTTACTCATAGTAACACCTCCTTGTGTTTCCAAGGCAATATCACTATGGAAGATTGCCCAAACTTCCTTCTGAGGAGTGGCTGGTGGGTTTGAACCAACAGCCTTTTGGTTAGCAGTCAAATAAAAAAAAATTGACTAATGTCGAGGAATTGAGCAAGGCATCATGACTTTAATTGAGATCACCATTCTCAGTCTTCTGTTCCTAAAATCTTCCCATTTTCTTCCTATACGTTTTAATCAAAAGCTTTGTAGGCCATCTGCCTCTTTTGCAGCTAGGCACGCCATGCTCAATTAACCATCTCTCCCATTATCTCTAGGTCATGCACCTAGTTTAGATTTTCTTCCACCTTGGTGTTTGCTGTGGTAATTTTAATCTGATATCTTCTGATCTGTTAACACTTCTACATTACCTTTCTTGCTTCAGGGCTCTATCATCTTCAGGTTGTTGTTGTTAAGTGCCATCCAGTCAGTTCCAGAGTTCAGAGTGAAATCATTTACAATTTGAAATTTTACAGTGTTTATCATGATGTTCCTTATTGGTTAAGTTGTAAGGATTTTTGGTTTCTTTATGTTCAGGTGTAATCCATCCTGAAATCTGTAGTATTTGATGCACATTAATAAGAACTTTAAGCCTACTTCAGAAGATTGTATAATGTGCATATGACTCTTCCTCCAATCCTACTGTAATATTCTTCATATAGTTCAGTTTCTCAGACTATTTGCTCAGAATGTAAATTGAATAATTATGGTAAGAAGATACAACCATGACACAGAACTTTCCTTATTTTGAAACATGCAATATCCCATTTTTTTCGGTTTTCGGTCTATGTATAGGTCTCTCATGGCATAATTAAGTGTTCTGGAGTTCCCATTCTTCCAGAAGTTACCTATAATTTACTATGATCTACACAGTCAAAACACTGTCTTATATGTTACTGGAAATCTTTATTAGTAGCAGTGAAACATTGTTTGATATAGTGCTGGATGATGAGCTCCTCAGGTAAGAAGGTACTCAAAATACAACTGCTGAAATCCTGCCTACTAAGAGTAGAGTTTATCTTAATGGCACGGATGTAGTAAAACTTCTGGGACCTTCATTTGAAGAGGGGTACAACTCAAAATGGGAAGTAACTCTTATTCATTAATAATTAGAATGTGAATTGCATGAAATATTGATCTAGGAAAATTGGGAAGTTTTGAAAAATGAAATGGAATATCTAAAGTGAATATCATAGGTATTGTTGTTGTTAGGATCCCTCAAGTCATCTCTGACTCAAAGAAATCCTATGTACAACAGGATGAAACACTGCCTGCTCCTGTGACGTCCTCACCATCCTTGATATTCTTGACCCCATCACTGCAGCTCAATCCGTCTCACTGAGGACTGTGTCAATTCATCTCTGAGGATCTTCCCCTTTTTCACTGACCCTCCACCCTACATAGCACAATACCC
>NW_006922989.1:89033-89978 GCF_000298275.1 Orycteropus afer afer | reverse complement strand
ATGTTGTCAGAAGGGACAATTCCCTAAAGAAGTATATCATCTTTGGTAAAGTGGAAGGTCAACCAAGGAGAGGGTCCTCAGTGAGATGGATTGACACAGTGGCTACAATGATGGGCTCAGGTATAGGAAGGATTGTGATGTTGGCCCAGGACCAGGCAGTGTTTTGTTCTGTTGGACATAGGGTTCCTATGAGTTGGAGTCAACTCAATGGCACCTAATGACAAAAAGTAACCAAGGAAGACCAGTTAATACAACCATAATAAAAATTCACACAACCACCACTAAAACCGAGATGAAGATGTTGAATATTTTTACCAATTTCTGCAGTCTGAAATTGATCAACCATGCAACCAAGATGTATTGATAATTACTGGAGGTTGGAATGTGAAAGTTGCAAACAAAGAAGAAGAATTAGTAGTTGGAAAATATGACCTTAGTGAGAGAAATGATGCCCAGATCACATGATAGAATTCTGCAAGACCAATGACCTCTCCATTGAAAATACCTTTTTTCAACAACATAAATGGCAACTACACACATGAACTTCACCCAATGGAATACTCAGGAGAAAAATTGACTACATTTGTGGAAAGAGGAAATGGAGAAGCTCAATATCATCAGTAAAAACAGGTCAAAAGTGGACTGTGAGACAGACCATCAATTGCTTGTACACAATTTCAGGTTGAAGATAAAATGTTAGAAAGTCCATGAGAGCCAAAATACAATCTTGCTTATATCCTACCTGAATTTAGGTGCCATCTGAAGATAGATTTGAACAGCAATGACCCAAGAAAGAGTTGTGGGATGACATCAAGAATATCATATATGTAGAAAGCAAAGGATCATTAAAAAGACAGTACATGAAGCAAAGACAAAAAGGATATCATAAGAGACTCTGAAACTTACTCTTGAATGCAATGTAGCTAAAGTAAATGGAAAAAAAAA
>NW_006922989.1:87388-88018 GCF_000298275.1 Orycteropus afer afer | reverse complement strand
CAATCTGTATACTGAGCAAATAATCTGAGAATCTGGATGATATGAAAAAGAAGGTGGAATCAGGATGGGGGAAGACTAATTAAACACCTGTGATACGTAAATGATACATCCTTGCTTGCTAAGTGAAGACTACTTGAAACAACTATTGATGAATATCAAAGGCTACAGTGTTCAGTGTGGATTATAACTCAGCATAAAGAAAATGAAAATCATCAAACTGGATCATTAGAGATAACTGGAGAAAAGTTTGAAGTTGTCAAAGAGTTCATTTAACTTAGATTCACAATCAACACCCATTGAGTCAACAGTGAAGAAATCAGATATTGTATTGCACTGGATAAATATGCTGCAAGGGACCTCTTTTAAGAGTTAAAAAATAAATATGTTATTTTGAATATTAAGATATGCCTAAACCTAGAGATGATATTTTTAATAGCTTCATATGCATGAGAAAACTTGAAAATGAATAAGGAATACCGAAGAAGAAATGATGCATTTGAATTGTGGTATTGACTAATAATATTGAAAATACCAGCGACTGCCAGAAAAAAAAATGAACAAATCTCTCCTGGAAGAAATACAGCGAGAATGCTCTTTAGAAGAGAAAATGGTCATACTTCATTGCAGGGA
>NW_006922989.1:78421-81133 GCF_000298275.1 Orycteropus afer afer | reverse complement strand
TGTGTAGTCAATAAAACATGATATATCTTTTTGGCTTCTTTCCTTTTACCCAAGATCCATCTGACAACAGTGATGCTATCCATTGTTCCATGCCCTCTTCTGAATCCAGCTTGCATTTCTGACAGTGCCTTCTCAATACACTGCTGCAACCATTTGGAATTATTTTCAGCAAAATTTTACTGGTGTGTGATATTAATGTTAGTGTTTTATATTTTCTGCATTCTTTTGAATCCACTTTTTTTAAATGTGCACAAATATCAATTTCTGACTGTCAGTTGGCCAGCTAGCTCTTGTCAAATTTCCTGGCATAATTGATTGACTTCCTTCAATGTTGCATGTGTTCTTTGAAGCATCCCCATGGATAGTCTGTAAATTCCTGGAGGCCTTACTTTTAGCCCATTTTTGCAGTGCAGCTTGGAGTTCCTCCTTCAATACCATTCATTTTTGATCATATGCTATCTCCTGAAATGGCTGAACATCGACCAATTGTTTTTGGTACAATGACTCTGTGTATTCCTTTCATCTTCTATAGATGTTTCCTGCATCATATAATAATTTGCCAAAGAATTCTTCAATATTGCAAGTTGGGCTTGATTTTTTTTTTTTTTTTTCTTTCCCTTTAGTCCTTTCAGCTTGGGAAATGCCAAGCATGTTCTTCCTTTTTGGTTTTCTAATTACAGGTTTTGCAGATTTTGTTATAATAGTTTAACTTTGTCTTCTTGTGTTATTTTTGAAATCTTCTGTTCAACTAATTTATTTAATCATTTCTTGCACTTTCTTTATCTCCTCTATGTTGAAGAGTAAGTTTCAGAGTCTGTTTTGATATCCATTCTTCCTTTCCTGTCTTTTAAATGACCTTTTGCTTTCTTCATGTATGATGATCTTACTGTCATCACACAACTTACCTGTTCTTTGCTCATTGTAGTTCAATGCATTAAATAAATCTATATTTCAGATGGTCTCAAAATACAGGTGATTATAATCAAGGTCATATTTTGGGTCTTATAAAGCTCTGGTGGTGCAGTGCTTAAGGCATTTTACTGCTAACCAGAGTTGTTGTTTGTTCAACTCACCAGCTTCTCTGTGGAAGGAAGATGGAGCAATCTACTTCTCTAAAGATACCTCTCAATGAGGGTCAGTATTGCTTGGAATTGACTCAATGGCAGTGAGTTTGATTTTCTTCCTTTCTACTTTTTTTTTTTTTTTTCCATTGAATTTGTTTTATTTTTCTGAAGATTAAGCTTGAAATTTCACATGAGTAATTAATAGTCTGTTCCACCATCAGCTGCTTGATCTGACCCATGATATTGAGCTTCTCCGTAAATGTATTCAATTTGATTCCTGTGTATTCCATCTGGTGAGGACCACATATAGAGCCATTTTATTTATTTATTTATTTGATAAAATGTATTTGCAATTAATAAGTACTTGCTGTTGCAAAATTCTACCATGCTATCTCCAGCATCATTTCTATCACCATGGCCATGTTTTCCAACTACCAAAGTTTCTTTGTTTCCAAATTTCACATTCACTTACTAGTAATTATAAATACATCTTGAGTGCATGTTTGGTCAATTTCAGATTGCAGAATTTGGTAAAAGTCTTCAATTTCTTCATCTTCAGTTTTAGTGGTCAGTGCATATATTTGAATAATATAGTATTAACTCATCTTCCTTGTTGTGGTATGGATATTATCTTATTTTTGAGAGCATTCTATTTCAGAGTAGGTCCTGAAATACTCTTGTTGATGATGCATAGAATACCATTCCTCTTTAATTTGTTATCCCTGGTATAGTAGACCATATTATTGTTCAGTTCAAAATGGCCAATACCAGTCCATATTGATCTTTATCTGTTCCATTTCACTTTTGACAACTTCCAATTTCCCTATTCCTATAAATCATACATTCTATGTTGTAATTATTAATGGACTTTTGATGTTGTTTCTTCTCACTTCAATTTGTACCTTATCAGGATATGAAGGTCCAGAAGGGTTTACTCCATCCGTATCATTAAGATTGACTCTACTAGGGGAGGTAGCTCTTCTCCAGTCATATATCAAATGCTTTACAACCTGTGGTGATCCTTTTCCTGAACTATATCGAATCATGCTTCACTGCTATTCATAAAGTTTTTCCATAACATATCAAATAATATTTCACTGCTATTCATAAGATTTTCAGTGACCAAATTTTTCAAAAGTGGATGGCCCTGTTCTTCCTAGTCTATCTTTTTCTGGAAGATCCATGGGTGACCCTGCTGCTATTTGAAGTATTGATACTATAGCTTCCAGCCTCACAGCAACATGGAAGCTACCACAGTACAACAAACCATCAGATGCATGGTGAATAGTTACAGTATGTTTTAACAACTTTACTCAGGCAAGACAAGAGTTAGGTGACATATGTAAGCACTTTATGAGGTAAATAAACAGAGTTTATAATATTAGAAAAGTAATATTATTAAAAAGAAAAAAGACTATAGCTGTTTTTGTAAAAGAAGGACAAACTTGAGTCTTGTGCTTTACTTTTTGTTTTATATTTTATTATAGATTAATTTGCCCCAGTTATTTGGTAGTCCATTTTGTGAAAGAGGATTGTATATCTTATAGAAGATCTTGGAGTGGGGCAAGAAACTTGAGATCAGTCGTTAGCTTTAAAGCCATGCCACATCACCATTGAAGACAGACCTGTTGATATGTTTTAGTAAAGG
>NW_006922989.1:76362-78021 GCF_000298275.1 Orycteropus afer afer | reverse complement strand
ACAGAAAGAAACACTGTCTGGTCCTGTGCCAGCCTCACAATCCTTGCTATACCTGAGCCCATCATTGCAGCCACTGTGTCAATCCATTTTGTTGAGGGCCTTCCCCATTTTCACTAACCTTCCACTTTACCAAACATGATTTCCTTCTCCAGAAAATGGACTTTTCTGATAACATGACCAAAGTAGGTGAGACAAAGTCTGGCCATTCTCACTTCCAAGGAGTATTCTGGTGGCACTTCTTCCAGGACAGATCTGTTAGGTCTTCTGGCAGTTCATTGTACCTGCATAATTCTTCACCAACACCACAATTCAAAAGCATCAACTCTTCTTTGGTCTTCATTATTCATTGTCCAACTTTCTCATGCATATGAGGTTACTGAAAATACAATGCTTTGGATTAGGTGCACCTTAGTCTTCAAAGAGACCACTTTGCTCTTCACCACTTGAAAGAGGCCTTTTTCACCAGATCTGTCCAGTGTAATACATCATCTGATTTCTTAACTGCTGTTTCCATTTGTGTTGATGGCAGGACCAAGGAATATGAAATCTTTGAGAACTTTAATCTTGTCTCCATTCATTATAATTATGCTTATTGGTCCAGTTGGGAAGACTTTTGTTTTCTTTACATTAAGGTGTAATCCATACTGCAGACTGTAGTCTTTAATCTTCTTCCAGTGCTTCAAGTCATCCTCACTTTCAGCAAGGAAAGTGGTGTTGTCTGTATATTGCTTGTTGTTAATGAGATTTCCTCCAAACCTGCTGCCACGTTATTCTTCACATAGTCTAGCTTCTTGGATTACTTGCTCAGCATACAGATTAAACAAGTATGGTGAAAATATACAACCTTGACATACTCTCTCCTTGCTTTTAAACCATGCACTACCCTCTTGTTCTGTTTGAATGACAGCTTCCTGGTCTGTGTACAAGTTCCTCATGAGCACAATTAAGCATTAAGGAATTCCCATTCTTCTTAATGTTATCCATAATTTGTTATTATGCTTACAATCAAATCCTTTTTCATATTCAATAAAACACAAGTAAATGTCTTTCTTGTATTCTCTGCTTTCAGTCAAGATCCATTTGACTTCAGAAAAGATATCTCTTGTTCCACATCTTATTCTGAATTCAACTGGAATTTCTGGAAATTTCTGGTCAATATATTGCCAAGACCATTTTTTAATTATCTTCAGCAAGATTGTACTTGCATGCAATATTAATGATACTGTTTGATAATTTCCACATTCTGATAGAACACCTTTCTTTGGAATGAGTACAGATATGGACCTATTCCAGTCAGTTGGCCAGGAAGCTGTCTTCCAAATTTCTTTGCATAGATGAGTAAGTGCCAGCAGCATGGCATCCATTTGTTGAAACATCTCAACAGGTAATCCACCAATTCCTGGAGCCTTGTTTTTTGCTAATCCTTCAGTGTATCTTTGACTTCTTCCTTCAAAACCTTTAGTTATTGATAATATGCCACCTCTTGAAATAGATGAACATCAGTTAATTCCTTTTTGTATGGTGACTTTGTGTATTCCTTTGCTCTTCTTTTGAAGTTTCCTGCATCATTCAAAGTTTTGCCCCTGTTGCTGTTGTTGTTATGTGTCACTGAGTCGGAACCGACTCATAGCAACCCCTCTTTGTGTTTCTGAGGTGGTA
>NW_006922989.1:71701-72697 GCF_000298275.1 Orycteropus afer afer | reverse complement strand
GTAGTCTAGATTCTTGTATTATTTCCTCATTATACAGATTGAATAAATATGGTGAAAAGATACAATATAGATGCATTCCCTTCCTGATATTAAACCATGCAGTATCTTCCCCTTGTTCTGTTCAATCGACAACTTCCAGGTCCATGCACAGGTTCCTCATGAGCACAATTAGTTGTTCTGGAATTCCCATTCTTTTCAAAGGTCTCCATAATTTGCTATGATCCGCACAATCAAATTGCTTTCTGAAAGTGAGGATGACTTGAAAGAATAATTGATGAAGATTAAAGTACACAGTGTGCCATATGGATTACACCACAATATAAAGAAAACAAAAATCCTCACAACGGGACCAATAAGCAGTATCACGATAAATGGAGAAAAATTGAAATTGTCAAAGACTTCATATTACTTGGTTCTACAGAGTCAATGCCAAAGGAAGCATCAGTCAAGACATCAAAAAACATATTGCATTGGGCAAATTTGTTGCAAATGACCTCTTTAAAGTGCTGAATAGCAGAAATATCTCCTTGAAGACTAAGATGTGCCTAACCAAAGTCGTGGTATTTTCAATTGCCTCATATGCATATGACAGCTGGATAATAAGAAAGACTGAAGAAGAGTCAATGCTTTTGAGTTTGGGTGTTGGCAAAAAATGCTGACAGTCTGTTAGATTGCTAAAACATGAATAAATCTGTCCTAGAGGAAATGCAGCCATAATGCTCCTTGGAAGTGAGAATGGCAAGACTTCATCTCACCTACTTTGGTCATACTATCAGAAGGGAACATTCCCTGGAGAAGGATGTTATTCTTGGTAAGGTGGAGGGTCAACAAAAGAAGGGAAGGCCCTTAACGAGATGTATTGACACGTTGGCAGTGACAGCGGGCTCAGGTATAGCAGGGATCATGAAGCTGGCACAGGACCAGGTGGTGTTTTGTTCGGCTGTGCATAGGGTCACTATGAGTAGGAGATGGCTTATGGCATCTAGCAACAACAGA
>NW_006922989.1:66751-70961 GCF_000298275.1 Orycteropus afer afer | reverse complement strand
TGACATTTCTTTGTTTCCATCTTTTGCATTCCAGTCACCAGTAATAATCAAAACATCTTGACTGCATATTTGGTCAATTACAGACTGCAGATATTGGTAAAAATCTTCAATTTCTCATCTTTGGCTTTAGGGTTTGGTGTGTAAATTTTAACAATAGTAGTATTAACTGTCTTTCCTTGTAGGTGTATGGATATTACCCTATCAGTGACAGCTTTGTCCTTGAGGATAGATCTTGAAACATTCTTTGTGATTATGAATGCCATGCCATACCTCTTCCATTTGTCATTCCATTGATAGTAGATCATAGGATTATCTGATTCAAAATGGCCAAAATCAATCCATTTAGCTCACCAATGCTTAAGATGTCAATCGTTATGTGTTCCTTTTCATTTTTGACCTCTGCCAATTTTCATACATTTATACTTTGTACATTCCACATTCTGATTATTGCTTTATGTTTGCAGCTGCTTATTCCCATTTTGAATCATGCCACATCAGCAAATGGAGGTCCCAAAAATATTACTCCATCCATGTCATTAAGGTCGACTCTACTTTGAAGAGGCAGCTCTTCCCCAGACATATTTTGAGCAACTTCTAATCTGAGGAGTCATCTTCCAGCACTGTGTCAGGCAATGTTTCAGGGCTATTCATCAAGTTGTCCAGTAATATATCACACAGTGTTTCACTGATCTTTATAAAGTTTTCACTGGCCAATTCTTTAAGAAGTGGATGACTGCTTCCTTCTTCCAAGTCTAAGTTAGTCAGGAAGCTCTTCTGAAATCTGTCCACCATGGGTGACCCTACTGGTATTTGTAATGCAAATAGCATAGTTTCCAGGCTCACAGCAACATACAAGTCACCACAGTAAGACAAACTTACAGATGAGAAGTGGAAGTGGTGGACAGGAAAATATGTGGTTCAAAATCAAGAAATTGTGTACGAGTTTGTATACTTCCAATATACTTATTCAATCTATATGCTGAGCAAATAATCTGAAAAGCTGAACTATATGAAAAAGAATTGAATATCAGATTGAAGGAAGACTTACAAACCTGAAATATGCAAGTGAAATAACCTTACTTCCTCAAAGGAAAAAAAAAAAAAAAAAAAGAATTGAAGCACTTACTGAAGAAGATCAAAGACAACAGCCTTCATTATAGATTACAGCTCAACATAGAAAAAAACAAAAATCCTCACAACTGAACCAATAAGCATCATGATAAAAAGAGAAAAACATGGATGTTTCCAAGGCATTTAATTGTATTTGAATCTACACTCATGTTCATGAAAGTAGCAGTTAAGAAATCAAATGGTGTACTGACTTGGACAAATATGCAAAATATATTTGTAAGTTTTTAAAAAGCAACTGGGAAATGACTGACTCAAGTCATAGTATTTTCTACAAATTCATATGCATTCAACAGGTGACTGATGAATAATGGGTACAGAAGAATTGTTGCCTTTGAATTATGGCATTGGTGAAGAATATTGAATGTATAGTAGATGGCTAGAAGAGCAAATAAGTCTCTCATGGAAGAATTACAGCCAGAATGCTTCTTAGAAGTATAGTGAGACTTTGTCTTAATTTCTTTGGGCAAGTTATCAGGCAGAACAAATCCTTGCAGATGGACATCGTACATGGTAAAGTAGAGGATAAGCAAAAATCAGGAAGACCTCAGAGAGATTTGATTGACGCAGTAATGGACTCAAAGATAGCAAAGATTATGAGAATGACACAGGACTGGCAAGTGTTTTGTTCTGTTGTACATATGGTGGCTATGAGACAGAACAGACACCATGACACCTAACAACAACATTATGTGTGTTATAGTGTTGGTGAAGAATATTCAATGTGTCATTCACTGCCAGAACAATGAACAAGTCTGTCTTGGAAAAAGTACAACCAGAGTGTTCCTTAAAAGTGAGGATGATGGGACTTTGTCAAATTTTAAACATGTTATCTTGATAGGCTAGTCCTGAAGAAGGACATTATGCTTGATACAAGAAAGGATTAGGGCAAAGAGGAATTACTTCAAGGACGTGGATTGACAGAGTGGCTGTAACAATGGTCTCAAACATAGCAACAACTGTGAGGATGGGGAAGGACGAGGCAGTGTTTCATTTTATGGCGCATAGGGCCACTAAACATAACAGCAGACTTGATGGTACCTGTTTTGGTTACTTAGTGCCTCTTTAACAAGAATATATACCATAAATGGGATAGCCTTAACAAACAAGAGTTCATTCTCTTACAATTTGAGGCTTTAAATCCAAGTTCAAAGTTCCAGGCTCTAGGGGCTGGGTGATAGCCCCTCCGCCTTGGCTTCAGCTCTTCCTCTGGCTCCTGGCCTACTGGAGGTAGAGGGGTTTCTTCACTCAGACAGCTGTTAGCTGCTGAGACTTCCAAATTCAAGGTTGACAAGAAAAAAGGCCCAGTCCTGATGTTATCAAACTGCATGGCAGACCACTAATTCAAATCCATTGTAAGTCCCCAGGTTGGCAGAGCATAGCAGGATGCTGAACAATGACATACCAGGGTCCAAGCATGCCATAACCTAGAGAACAGCCCCCGAGGCTGCTGCTTATGTACAAGAAGCAGACCACATCCCTAAGGCAGCTCCTCAACTGCTCACAGTAGAGTCCACCATGGAGTTGATTACCAGTCTCATCATGGGCAATACTACATCCCACTCACCAGGCCCAGCCAAGTGGACACACAAATTGAAATACCACAGCACCTAATAACAAATAAATATAATAATTTAATATAAAATTTAGTGACTTAAAATAATATTTAATATCTCACAAGTTCTGTAGGTCAATAATTCTAGTATGACTTAATTAGATTATTTGTTTCAAGGTCTCTCACAAAGCTACAATCAACATTACATACAGGTCTTCAGTATCCTCTGAGGATCAAACTAGTGAAGGGATATACTTCTAAGCTCACTCACATGATTCAGGACTGAGTTCCTAAAGGGTTGTTGGACTAAGTAAGGTTTTTAGTTCCTTACTTGTATTTGGCCAGTTGCTCACTTTCTCACTGCTTGGCTCTCTCCAATTTACTTCATGAGGGAAAAACCAGAGAGAGAGAGAGAGAGACAGAAACAGAGAAAGAGAAAGAGAGAAAGAGAGAGAGAGGGAGAGAATGTGTCAATATTAAGGTGAGAGTGTTAAGAATATGGAAGTCACAGTCTTTCATAATTTACCCTCAGAAATAAAATTCCATCATTTTTGTCATATTAAATCTATTACAAGCAAGTCACTAAGCAAATCACTAGGTAAGGGTGGTACGAGAGTTTTCCAACAGGGAGATAAACTTGTCTGTTGGTTTGTCCTACGGTGGTGACGTGTCGATGTGAGTTTCGAGGCTGAGCCACTGTTGTTTCAAACCCAGTGGGATGCCCATAGTGCATAAGCATCAGCCATGATACAGACTGAGACAGACTAGGAAAAAGGAAGAGGCCATCCACTTCTCAAAGAACTGGCCAGGGAAAACCTGGTGAATAGCAAAGAAACACAGTTCGATACATTACTGTGCAACTTTACGAATAGCCCGGTTAGGTTAGAAGGCTTTCAAAATAGGACTGGGAAAGAGCTGCATCATCTGAGTAAACCCAGCCTTACTCCTATGGATAAGGTAAAACTTTCATGGACCTCGATGTGCTCATGTGGAACCACTCAAATTGAAGAGAAACAGCTGCAGATTAATCATCAGAACATGGAATGCACGAAGTATGAATCTAGGAAAATTGGAATTTGTCAAAAATGAACTAGAACGCATAAAGATTGATATCCTCAGCATTAGTGAGCTGAAATGAACTGTTTTTGGCCACTTTGAATCAGACAACCATGTGATCTAGTATGCTGGGAATGACAGTTTGAAGAGCAATGACATGGCATTCATCATCACAAAGGATGTTTCAAGATCTGTCCTGAAGTACAATACTGTCAGTGATAAATAATATCCATACACCTACAAGGAAGACCAGTTAATATAACTATTACTCAAATTTATGCACCAACCACCGAAGCCAAAGATGAGGAAACTGAAGATTTTTATCAACTTCTGAAGTCTCAAATTGACCAAACACGCAATCAGGATGTGTTGATTATCACTGGTGATTGGAATGCAAAAGTTGGAAACAAAGAAGAATCACCAGTAGTTGGAAAATTTGGCCTTGATGACAGAAATAATGCTGGAACTCAC
>NW_006922989.1:45203-52230 GCF_000298275.1 Orycteropus afer afer | reverse complement strand
CTGTCACCAAGGCCAAATTTTCCAACTACCGGTGATTCTTCTTTGTTTCCAACATTTGCATTCAAGGTACCAGTGATAATTAACACATCCTGATTTCATGTTTGGTCAATTTCAACTGTAGAAGCTGATAACTCTTACTCAACGACACAAAACAACAACAACAGTGCTTTCTTGGGAGCTCTGGTAGCATAGTGCCTAAGGCACTTGACTGCTAAGCAGAAGGCTGGCAGTTCAAACCTACCAGCCACTCCTTGGAAAGAAGGTTGGGCAATCTACTTCCATAGTGATACTGCCTCATAAACCCAAGGAGAGGTCACTATGAGCTGAGTCTGACTCCACGGCACATAACAACAAAAATGCCTTCTTAGATAATTCTTTGACCTATTATTCCATCTCACTTATCTATTAATTAATTATCTGTTATTTTATTTTGTTATTTTCCAAGATCCACAGTTGTTTATTTCATTTATGAAAGTGAGACTCTTAGAAGAAATGAGGGTAGGGTTAAGGGCTTTGGAAGGTTTAGATAACACTTACTAAGCTTTAGAGTTTATGCAAAAACTTACTCAATATTATTCTAAACTCTGCCATTTAATTCCACTAATTTTGTATCTAAATAGCTAAATGAGGCAATATTTCCCTTTTACTTCTCCCAGAGATTTATCCTGCAATAAAATAGTCTATTGAAAGACACTCATTTGACCAATTAGCTTTTTTACAGTTTACAAATATAACTTAATTATAACTAAAGTCATTATAACTTGATTATCTTTTTACAGTTATAATTTAATTGTATTTAGAAATTTATAAATAATTGTAAATATGTTTTGATATTCATTTTGAAATATTAAAGTTTTATTAGCAGAAAGCTACTAAAATTATGTAGCAAAGCCTTTTTATCTCTAGAAAAGAGTAGTGTGAAAGTTATTACACAGATAAAAATGATTCCTAGTAGAGGAGTGTTTCTCAACTGAGACAGTTTTCTCCCTAGGGGACATTTGGCAATGTCTAGAGGCTTAAGAAGCTCTGATGGGGTAGTGGGTAAGGCATTTGGCTGATAACCAGAAGGTCAGTGGATCAATCCCACCAGCTGTTCTGTGGAAAGAAGATGGGGCGATCTACTTCTATAAAGATTCACAGCCTTGGAAACTTAATGGGGTCGTTATGATTTGGAATCAACTCAATGGCGAGGTGTTTGATTTTTGAGTTTGGAGGCATTTTTGGCCATCCAGAAATGAAGGAATGTGCTGCTGGCATCCTACCGGGAAGATGTCAGGGATGCTGTTAACCATCCTACCATACATAGAGGATCCCCCACAACCCAAAATTTCTGTCATTACCATTCCTTCCAGTCAAGTTGGCTGTGATTGATGGTGACACCACACATATCAGAACAATGTGTTGCTATGTTATCTTCATGATAATAGGAACAAAAATTTACTTAACCTGAAATGTCAACAGTGCTGAGGTTGGGAAACCCTGTTCTAGAGAAATCAGGATCACTTAACTAAGTATTTACTGTTTTGTACCTAACATACATAAATAAATATAAAGTTATAAATCATAAGAAAATATCATAAATAATGAGATTTCCCTAGTGTGTGAGGATAATTGAAGTTATTTTTCATCATATATAAATTAGAATCATTGTCAAATGATGGGTGTTCTAAAAGAATATATTTTGTTTTTGTTTTTGTTTTTCTTAGTTTCCTCTTGCTTGTGTGTATTTTTACAGAACGTTTGGTTGCAATTTAATTATAGAACTCATTTTGGCAATATTGCAGGCCTGGCAGGGCATGCAGTTTTTATACAAGTTTTAAGTTACCTAGAAGATAGGTACATGTAAAAAGAGGATGTGTTAAAGCATCACACTGTATCAATTTACTAGGTACAAGCTCAGTACAAATACTGAAATGTGTATGTCTTAACATCCATTTTTTCAAATGAGGAAAGTGGGGCACAGAGAAACCAACAGACATGTCTTACTAATATGTGGTATACTCTGCTTTCCCAAGCACTGATCTTTGGAATGGGCAAGAAAAGTCACTAAGCAAATAACACACAAATTAGCCTTGTCGTAGGAATCCCAGTGGTGTTGCTCGGATGTGTGGGTGATCCTTGGAATTTCACCTTTGAATTTAAATTTTGTTCCAGCTCACAAGTAAATTTTCTCGTTGCTTCAATGTATGTAATATATAGCTCCAAAGCACAAGGCTTAGCCCAGAGTCCTCCAGGGAACAAAAGGTAAGTTTTTTTCTCAGCCATCAGCTTTTTTCATAATGTAAAGTAGAAGAGATTTTTGCAAAACCACCACAGCTCTCTCCCTAACCATTTACAATATTATTTTTCAAAAGAACATACTCTTTTGAAAAGGTTATAAATTCCCTATGGGCAATAGCAAGACATGAAGAAAGTTGGTGTTTTTGTTAGGCTATAGTGAGAAAAATGTTAATTAATAAAAAGACATTACTATAGCCTAATTCCAAATGCTTTCTTTCTTAATTACTCTTCAAGCAAAAAGTTTGGGTCTTATCCCCTTTACGCTAGAAAATTCCATGACTGCCTTTTGACATAAGCAAATCATGGTGGATATGCTCAATGGCCTAAAGAGAACTGGAGATGAAAGGTGAAGCTTCTTTTCTAAACCTGGCTTTGGAAAAGATTGTCTTATGGTCCAGAAATCCATTTCACACAGTTCATTTTGGGTTAAAGAGAGGTGGTGAGGGTGTATCTGGAGCCAGATGAACAGAGGCTGCAGATCTCTTCTGCACTAATTAATGTTCCCAAAACATTAATTTGCTGATCTTGAATTTGGGGAAAGAAAAGTTGAAGATCCCTTTTCCTTTTGGCAGAATCAGAGACTCGTAAAAGGAGCTCTGGTGATGTAATGGATAAGGCATTTGGCTGCTAAGCTGAAGGTCAGCGATTCAAACCCACCAGCTTTTCCAGAGAAGGAAGATTGACCAATCCACTTCCATAAAGATTTACAGCCTTGGAAACCCAATGGGGGTAACTATGAGTCAGAAGCAACTTGACAGCCATGAGATTATTTTTGTTTGAGAGAATCTTACGAAGAGTGTATGATACAGAAATCAGAGAGCAAGACTCTTTGGTAGCTTCAATAACAACATCATTATGTCCCTCATAAGAATTCAGGTTTCAATATAATTATATAGACAACATGGGTGTATGTGTGGAATTATTACCCAAAAATGTGAGCCCATACCTGGAGCCACACAGAGCCAATTCAGTCCCACCTAGAGAAGACAGAAGAAAGAGCTCATCATGTATGCATAAGTGGGGAGCAGACAGAATTTCAGAATACTCCAAAAGGCTGCCTGCCACCAGTGGGCAAATACAGGGCTAATATAAATTGAGTGAAGCTTCTGATTACATGTACATATTCCATTCCCAAGGACTGGGGCTCCTTAATCCGTGAGAAAGACTAAGTGAGACTGCTAAATTATGACTCTGAAACTTATCTTCACTCTGGAAGGAATCAACCCCGGGTGGATTCTGTTTTTTCTCTCAAGGCTGACCTCCCTGGAATATCTCAGGCCATTGGATGATTTTGTGCCTCTGAGTGTGAGTGTTCTCTCTGAGGCTATGTTGTACATTAAGTCATCAGAATCAAACTTTAATTAATGAAATCAAACAAAAATATTCACTGAGTACTATAACCACTGTGTGTCAGGCACTACACTGAGTTCTGGGGGTAGAAAGAAAATAAAACAGGAGTTGGTCCCCAAGAAATTTTCAGACTGTGTTTTGGTTCTCTAGTGCTGCTATAACAGAGGCACCACAAATGTATGTCTTTTACAAACAGGGGTTTATTCTCTTATACTTTGTTGTTGTTGTTATGTGCCATAGAGGTGGACTCATAGCGACCCCTCCTTGGGTTTCCAAGGCAGACAGCACGTAACAACAACAACAACAACATCACTACGGAAGTACATTGCTTCATCTTCCTTCCGAGGAGTGGCTGGTGGGTTTGAACCACCAGCCTTCTGGTTAGCAGTCACTTTAGGAGGCTAGAAATCTAAGTTCAAAGTGCTAGATCTAGGGGCTGTGTGAAAGCTTCAGCTCTGCCTTTTGCTCCAAGCACACTGGAGCTGGAGATGTTTCTTAACTCAGACAGCTGCTAGCTGCTGAGGCTGACAGGCCCATGGTCTACAAGTAAAATGGCATGATCCCAAGGTTATAAAGTAACACAGCAGGCCACTAGTTCATGTCCAGAAACAGTCCCAAGATCAGCAAACAACTTGGCAGACTGACTCAGCTAAATGCAGAATCCAAGCATGCCAAAAAGCTCAAAGACTTTTGTCAAAGCTTCTCCTTATGTATTGGAAGCAGATCGCATCCCTAAGGCAGCTACTCAGCTACTTACCATAGATTCCACCATGGAGTTGATTACCAGTCTCATCATGGGGAATAACTTCACCCAGCTGCCCAACCCCTCAAAACCACAGCCTAGCCAACTTGACACACATCTTTAATTACCACAGACTAGAAGAAGGAAATGGAGGTTGATAGAAAAACGTAGGCGAGCATGCTAGAATCTGTGCAGCAGGGTCATAAGATAATGGAATGGCAAAGGAAGGGCAGCATAAATCCCCAATAAACCAAACCAATTACCATCTAATATGACCTTGTAGGACAGAATAGAACAGCACAAGTGGGTTTCTGTGGCTGAAATTTTTATAGAAGCAGACTGTCACATTTTTCTCCCATTGAGCACTTTGTAGGTTTGAACCACTAACCTTTCAGTTAGCAGAGAGTGCTTAACCACTGTGCCTTCAGGATTCAAAGTGAATGGTAGGAAATTGGAAAAAATCATAGGAAATGTGCATGAAGGTGGAACAAACTTGTTTGTCTCAAATTTCTGTGTTCATCTTAAACAACAGAGAAAGGTATTTGCTAAATAGTAATGAAAGAATTAGAGCTAGCTGGCTTCTAAATAAAGTAATAAATATGTGATTTCAATAGAACTGTTGTTGTTGTTAAAAGCAATTAAGTCCATTCTGACTCATAGTGACCCTACATACAACAGAACAAAACACTGTGTTGGTCCTGCACCATGTTCACAATCATTGACATGAATAAGCCCATTGTTGCAGCCAGTGTGCCAATCCATCTCCTTGAGGGTCTTCCCCTTTTTTTCTGACCCTCTACTTTATTAAGCATGATATCTTCCTCCAGGGATTGATCACTCTGACAAAATGACCACAGTACAAAACAAAAAGTCTGGTCATTCTCACATCTAAGGAACCATCCTCCATCTCTTTTATTTATTCACTGTGTCTTTCTGACATTAGATCAATCATATAAGATCTTTGATGTCACTGTTAACTTTTCATTCCTAGTAATGTCCATCACTTCATATCTTAGATTTCCTAATTCTGCCTTCCAATTATTTTACTGTATTTGGTAGCACAGTGTCATTGTTGTTGTTAGGTATTATACGATTTATTTCAACTCTTAGAGACCGAGTGTACAACAGAACAAAGCATTGCCCAGCCCAGCACCATCCTCATAATCATTGCTATGCTTGATCCCACTGTTGTAGCCGCTCTGTCAATCCATCCTGTTGAGGATCTTCCTCCTTTTTGCTGATCCTGTACGTTACCAGGCATGACATTCTTCTCCAGGAATATGATAAAGAATAAAAAATGCAAATGCACTTCCATCAAGTTGGGTGACTTATATATGATAACATGTAGAGAGTTATTTTAAGTTCTTCACAGGAAATGAACTGTGGCAATGGGCCTGTTCATGGAATTCACTTGTCTTACCATGGTCCCCATCATCCTGAAGCAGCTGGCTTGATAGAATGATGGAGTGGCCTACTAAAAACACAGTTATGGCACCAACTAGGTGGCAATATCTTGAAGGATTGGGACAGTGTTCTCCAGGAGGTTGTATATGCTCTAAACCAGCATCCAATATATGGTGCCATTGCTCCAATAGCCAGGATTCACAGGTCTAGGAACCAAGGGGTGGAAACAGGAGTGGTACCCCTCACTATTGCCCTTAGTGACTCACTCAAAAAAAATGTTTGCTTCCTGTCCCTGCTACCCTCTTCTCTGTGGGTCTGGAGATCTTAGTACAAAAGGGAGGAACACTTCCACCAGGAGACACAATACTGATTGTATTGAATTGGATGGTCAGAATGCCACCCAGCCATATTGGCTTCCTCATGCTTCTGGATCAACAGACAAACAAGGGCCTTACTATACTATCTGGTGTGATATATCCTGATTACCAAGGAGAAATTGGATTGACATTACATAATGGAGGTAAAGAAGAGTATGTCTGGAATACTGGAGATTTTTTAGGATGTCTCTTAGTACTACCATGCCCTGGGATTAAAGTCAATGGAAAATTACAACAACCCAATTCTGATATGACTATTAATGGCCAGACCTTTCAGCAATGAAGGTTTGGGTCATCCCACCAGGCAAAGAACCATGACCAGCTGAGGTGCTTGCTGAGGGCAAGGGAAATACGGTATGGGTGGCAGAAGAAGGCAGTTTGAATATCAGCTCCAACCATGTGACTAGTTGCAGAAACGAAGACTGCAGTTGTTATATTTCTTCATTGAATATGTGAATGAAATATTTTTGTTACTTTCTGTTATGAAATATGAAATGTAAACACCTTTAATGTGTTTCAGCTTTACACATTCTAGCATATCATGTTGGGCAAAAATGTGACTTTATAACTGTCCTTATTTAGAGATTATATATGATTAAGAAGATGCGTACAACCGCCAAGTAGAAAGGGGTGGACTGTGATAGTTGGAGCTGTGTGTCTACTTGGCTGGACCACAATTCTGTGTGGTCTAAGCAGTTGTGATGTGGGTTATTCCCATAATGGGATCAGAAGTATAAATTTTGAGCAGCCAATCCATTTAAAGGGAGTTTCCCTAGAAGTGTGGCCTGCTTCCAATATATTTATGGACATCCTGGGAAAAGAGATACTCTTCGGTGGATTGGGATCCTGTTGTGCTGCCTATAAATGTCTGTGA
>NW_006922989.1:41751-44738 GCF_000298275.1 Orycteropus afer afer | reverse complement strand
CCTTACCAAGCATGACATCCTTCTCCAGGGAATGGTCCCTTCTGACAACATGAGCAAAATTAGTGAGATGAAGTCTGGCCATTCTGGCTTCCAAGGAGCATTCCAGGTGCACTTCCTCCAGGACAGACTAGTTAGTTCTTTTAGCAGTTCATGGTACTTTCAGCATTCTTTGTCAGCATCACAACTCAAAAGTATCAGCTCTTCTTTGATTTTCCTTATTCATTGCCCAGCTCTCATATGCATATGAGACAATTGAAAATACCATGGTTTGTGTCAGAAGCACCTTAGTCCTCATGGAGACATCCTTGCTCTTCAGCAGCTGAAAGCAGTCTTTTGCAGCCAATTTGCCCAGTTCTATATGTCATCTGATGTCCTGACTTCTGCTTCTGTTGGCGTCAATTGTAGAACCAAGCAATGTCAAGTCTTTGACAAGTTCAGTCTTTCTCCATTCATCATGATGCTGATTATAGGTCCAGTTGTGAGGATTGTTGTTTTCTTTGTATTGAGATGTAATTCATACTGAAGACTGTGTTCTTCAACTTGCATTAATAAGTGCTTCAAGTCATCTTCACTTTCGGCAAGCAAAGTTGTGTCATCAGCATATTGCAGGCTGTTAATGATTCTTCCTCCAATGCCGAAGCCATGTTCCTTTTCATATAGGCCAGATTTTCAGCTTATTTGCCCAGCATGCAGAATGAATAAGTATGGTGAAAGAATACAATGCTGACTCACTCCCTTCTTGATTTTAAACCATACAGTGTCCCCTTGTCTCTGAATGACAGCCTCCTGGTCTATCTACAGGTTCCTCATGAGCAAAGTTAAGAGTTCTGGAATTCCCATTGTTCTCAATGGTATCCATAATTTGTTATGATACGCACAATCAAATGCTTTTGCATAGTCAATAAAACACAAGTAAGGATCTTTCTGGTATTCTTTGCAATGAGTCAAGATCCATCTGACATCAGCTATGATATCTCTCATTCCATGTCCGTATCTGAATCCAGATTGCATTTCTGGAAGTTTTCTCTCAATATACTGCTACAAACCTTTTTGAATTATCTTCAGTATGATTTTACTTGCATGTGATATTAATGATGTTGTTCAGTAATTTGCACATTTTGTGAGATCACTTTTCTTTGGAATAGGTACAAATATGGATTTCTTCCAGTCATTTGGCCAGATATCTGTCTTCCAAATCTCTTGGCATAGCAAAATTAGTGCCTCCATAGGGGCAAAATTGCAGAGATATATTTATGGAGTGTTTATAGATTGAGTACATCATTGGGAAGGAGCCTTGGTGGCACAGTGGTTAAGCACTTGGCTGCTAATCAAAAAATTGGCAGTTTGAACACATAACACCCTCCATGGGAGACAAATGTGGTAGTGTCCTTCTACAAAGATTTATGTCCTTGGAACCCCTGTAGTACTGTTGTATTCTGTCTTATGGGGTAGCTATACGTCAGAATCAACTCGATGGCAGTGAGTTTGAAATTTTTGGTTTGTATCATTGGGAACAGGTGATCTTTAGAGCAAATATGGAACAACCAAAGTATTTAAAGAAGAAGCTAATATCCTACAAGATATCAGTGTTACAGACTGGAAGTTACTGAGACAGTTTGACTCAGAAAAAAACAGTTCATTAGATTTGGAAAATGATTCAATGATTTAAGAGATCCACAGCAGAGCTCAGTCAAGAAGTTGTGGTAGTCTCAACCAGAAAAGATAATGATGAAACTAGTACAAAGCTGAAAGGAGAGTGAAGAAAGATTTCAATGGGTTTTAGAAAAGTTCACACAAAAGTATTATGTGGCCAACTTTTCATAGTAATGTGCAGAAAGGACTTAGTATGAACCCCATGTTTTTGTTTTAAGTAATCCACTAAGATATCAAAAATGAAAAAAGATCATATTTAGGTAAAATTATGAAGTTTCTTGTGGACATACTGGAATGGTTGAGCTCATGGGATGTTGTTCTGGTTACCTAGTGCCACTCTGACAAAAATGTACCACAAATGGGATGGCCTTAACAAACTAGAATTTATTCTCTTACACTTTGGAGACTAGAAGTCCGAGTACAAAGTACCTGGTTCTTGGGGCTCTGTCAAAGCCCCTTGACCTTGGGCTTCAGCTCTGCCTCTTGCTCCTGGCCCACTGAAACCAGAGGCATCTCTTCACTCAGGCAGCTACTGGCTGCTGAGGCTAACAAGCCCAAGGTTGACAAATAAAATGGCACAGTCCCGATGTTACCAAGCCACACTGCACGCCATTATTTCAAGTCCATTATAAGTCCCAAGGTCAGTAGACCATGGCAGGCTGCTGAACAACAACACAGCTACATGTAGGGTCTAAGCATGCCATAAGCTAGAGACCATTCCCAAAGCTGCTGCTTGTATATGGGAAGCAGACCACATACCCAAAGACAGATACTCAGCTGCTCACAGTAGGTTCCACCATGGAGTTGATTACCAGTCTCATCATATGGAATACTACATCCAGCTGCCCAGCTACTCAGGTATAGCCAAGTTGACACAAAAACTGAACTACCACAGATGTCCAAAGAGTGTTATTAAATTAGATAGGTGATTTTAGAACTCAAGAAAAAAAAAAACAAGTGAACAAATATATTTGAACAGAAATATAAGTGCATTTTTTAAAACATCTAGGAAGTTTTGAAACAAAAAATCATATACATGAGATAAGCCATGGGATGATGTAAAAGTAAAATTTTGTGAAGGTGATGACCAGAGTCTGAAGAACACTAACTTTAGCATAAATGTAGAGGTACAGGCTTGAGATGGCTTTATCAACATTTATACAACGCCTGTATCTTAATCTCATGAGAAGTCTGGAATTTAACTAAATTTGCAAAAAAAAAAAAAAAAAAAAAATAGAGAGCTAATGGAATTATATAAATTATGACTGGAGGTCAAAATATTTTTAAAATGGAAAAAAATAAACATTCATAGTATTGTATTACTGTGACTAAAT